>NC_140990.1:126380487-126620204 GCF_052327205.1 Somniosus microcephalus
AAACTCCCGAGCCCCTGATCCCCACCCCCGAACTCCAGAGGTTGGCCCCCCGAGACTCGCCCACCACCCACCCCCACCCCCGAGGCTCGCCCACTACCCACCCCACCCCCGAGGCTCGCCCCCCCCCACCAACCAAGCACCGAACTCCAGAGGTGCGATCTTCCGAGCACCGGCCTCCGAGCTGGCTTCAACATTGCGGCTGTGCGAGACGGCCGGAGGGCCCAGTTGCCAGGGGTAACCATGATGCTGACCAAGCCCCGCCCCCGGCCGAGCCAGAGAGAGACGACGCGTCTCAGCTGCTCCTGCTGTGCGCGCGGCCCCCCCCGAGGGTCGCGGCCCCCCTCCGAGGGTCGCGGGCCCCGAGGGTCGCGGCCCCCCCGAGGGTCGCGGCCCCCCGAGGTTCGCGCCCCCCCCCCCCGAGGGTCGCGACCCCCCCCCCACCCCGATGTGAAGACCGCCGATTGCGGCTGTGCGAGACGGCCGGCGGGGCCGGTTGCCAGGGTAACCATCGATGCTCAGCAAGCCCCGCCCCCCGGCCGAGCCAGAGAGAGACGCCGCATCTCAGCTCCTGCTGCGCGTGCACCCTAGCGGCGCTGGGCTGAGGCTCGGCCTCCAGCCTTCGAGTGGGGCCGGGAGGTGCCTAGCTCAGGCGTGGGTGCAGTGGAGACGCTGAGGCTTCTAGGCCTACCTGGAAAAATGGGGAAAGGTAGGAAAAATTAATGAGATTAGATAATTTAATTACTTTCTAAATCATTTTTTTTAAACAATATGTGTTTTAAAAGTAACGTTTTTCTTTTAAGACGCAGAAAGCGGGAAAAAGAAAGGAAAAGTTTGGAATCAAGATGGCGACGACTCACCTCGGTTCAGAATGATATGCCCGGCCACACACGCACCGATTGGCCCGGCGGCACACACCAGCAACCCGGCGTACGATTGGTCGAGCTCGAGGTCACACTGTCGCTAACGAGCAGATAATGAGATGCTAATGAGCGGAATGTTGAAGGTTTTTGCGATACCGCGGGCGCGATTTTAGCCCGGCCAAAACGTAAATATGCTTAAAACCGTCTCGGAAGCGTAAGCTTTCTTTGGAGGTAACGCGCGCGTAGGTACGCCCTGTAACTTTCGAGCGCATAGCCCAAAAGACGATGACAGACAGAATGACAGAATGACAGAATGACAGACAGACAGACAGATGTACCGATTTATATATATAGATATATATAAACAACACGAAAGGGAATAGTGGCAGAGGACTGGCGAACCACAAATATCATTTCTATTTTCAAAAAGAGAGTTACAGCATGGAACTAGAGACCAGTTAGCTTAACGTCAATGGTATGAAAGATACTAGAATCTCTGCCATAAAGATCAATAACCCAATACGTAGAAACAGAGAACATAATAAAAAGCATTTAACATGGATAGCTAAAAGAAAGGTCATGTTTAAACAACCATATTGAATACTTTGAGGAAGTAACAGAAAGAGTATACGAAGTGAATGCAGTAGATGTGTTATGGAAGGACTTTCAGAAGGACTTGGATAAGGTACCACAGAAAAGGCTCATGACAAAGGTCAGGCAGTATGGGTGAGGTGCCAGATATCAGAATGGATTGAAAGGGGGCTATAAAACTGACAAAATATCAAGGTTAAAAGGACGTTTCACAGATTGGGAGAAAGTTGTATGTTGGTCCCGCAGAGCTCCGTGCTGGGACCACCGTTGTTTACCTCATACATCAATGAATTGGACTCGAGAATTCGAGGTATGCTCGAGATCTGCAGATGGCACCAGATTGGGAGATACAGTCAATCATGTGGAGGACTGCTCCAAAATACAGGAAGACACCAGATGTTTCATTTTGGTAGGACGATTAAGGAAACCACTTGTTACATGGAAGTAGGGTTGCAAAGGGGTGGAAAGTTTCCGGTAAATTTCCGGAAATTTTCCACGGGAAGTTTAGCTTGGGAATTTTGGGAATTTTGCCCAAAAAAGCATATGCGAGCATAATATTGTTTTTTTGTATTTCTTTCTTTTATTTCCACAGGTCCCCTCTTAAAATTACTAACAGAGATGGAATCTTAATTATTGAGGAATTTCTTAATCAATATATGTTTATCTTCTTACTTGGCTTGTTTTAATAATTACAAGTTTTGTGTGTGACTGTGAACAAATGTGTCTGGATTTGTTGGATGAGTGGATGAGCGATTAGCTCCCTCTATTTGTAATATTTGCATTTCGAATTGTGATTGGCCTCCTGGCATCTGTAAGACTGCTATAGTTTTTTTTAAGATCCAGGTTAGGGGTCCTGAGGGAAGTCATTTTGTTTTCTGCTGATGTTGTGATGATGCAGTAAGTAAATCAGACTTTATAGCGAATAAACCAGTTACTTGTTGAACACTGTTGTCCTTCAATTTAAAATATACAAAATAATACACTATTGGTGATGTAGCATCGTGTGTGTACAGGTCATGCTTCCATCACATGGAGCATCAGCAAAAATGTACTCACCCTGTTGCAATCGTGCTGATCGACCGCAGTTCGACACAGAGACGAATGCCCTTTATTTCTCTGCATAGAACAATGCCACATTTACCGTCGGATGTGTGGAAGCATTTAACCCCAGGCATTAAAGATGGAAAGACTGTGTACATGTGCAAACACTGTAGAAAGCCATATGTAAAGAATGCCACAAATATGCAGCAGCATTTATCCAAATGCAACAACTTCACTCAAAGCTCACAGCAGTCAGCCCAGAGTCCCTCTGCTTCCATTCAAGAAGATGATGGTTCTCATTCAGCATCAGGCTCCTTATCATCAGCAACTCCTGGCCCACTTCAAGGTTCTTTGATACAATGGATAACCATAGCCAGAAGAATGCAGATGAGTGCCTTGCTCGAGCTGTATATGCAACAGGCTCACCCCTCATGCTCACAGCCAATGTGTACTGGAAGAGATTTTTCAATGTTATTCGCCCTGCATACTGTCCTCCCACCAGACATGCTTTGTCTAATTATTTGCTGGAGGCTGAGTATAACAGAGTCCAAGGAAAGCTCAAAGAAACGATAGCGATGGCAGACTGTGTTGCAGACACGAAGGACAGCAGACACACAGGCACATACATTGCTGATGAGCTGAAAGCGGTCATCAACGATCTTGGATCACAAAAGGTCTTTGCAGTAGTTACTGACATTGCTGCGAATATGAAGGCTGCTTGGGCTCAAGTGGAGGAGGCCTACCCTCATATTACATCTATTGGGTGCGCAGCTCATGGGCTTAACCTGCTCCTCAAGGACATCTTGGATTTGAGAACCATGGAAGCACTGTACAAGAGAGCCAAGCAAGTTTTTAAGTATGTCAGGGGAAAACAGGTAGTTGCAGCAACCTACAACTCCAAGCAAATGACAAAGAACAAGAACACCACACTGAAGCTGCCCAACAACACTAGATGGGGTGGTGTTGTCATAATGTACAGCAGCCTTCTGGAGGGTAAGGAGTATCCCAGTCTGGGGATATGGAAACCACCATCAAGAAAATACTGCTGGATGATGTGTTTTGGGAGAGAGTGGTTAGCAGCCTTAAACTACTCTCACCTGTAGCATCTGCAATTGCTCAGATAGAAGGAGATGACGCTGTCCTGTCAGATGTTGTCAGGCTTTTTACTGATTTAAAAGAACATATCAGCATTGCCCTACCCACATCCCTGCTGCTCAAAGCAGAGGAGAAGGCAATTGTTCAATTCATACAGACGCGTCAAGAATTTTGTGTCAAGCCGATTCATGCTGCAGCATACATGCTGGACCCAAAGCATGTTGGGAGACCAATACTTTCTGGAGAACAGATCAACAGCGCTTACAGTGTGATTTCTACCCTCTCACACCATCTCAATCTGGATGTGGGCAAAGTTCTGGGAAGTCTGGCAAAGTTCTCTACCAAGCAATGGGGATGCGATATGGGAATCATGCAAGCTTATCAGTGCACATACCTGGTGGAAGGGACTTTGTGCATCTGAGGCCCTGTCACCTATTGCATCGGTGATACTCAAAATCCCACCTTCATCAGCGGCCTCTGAACAAAACTGGTCACTTTTTGGGAATACACATACAAAGGTGCGCAACAGGCTGACTAACAAGAGAGTGGAGAAACAGGTGGTTATCTGGGCGAACCTACAACTTATTGAGCCAGATACAGAAGTGTCCACCACACAGCTAGACACTGACACAGAGGAGGAAATGGACACGTCAGAGCCAGAGTCAGAGAATCAGGAGGAGCAATGAGGAGTAGAAGACTCAGAAGACTCATGAGTAGAAGACTCAAAGGGACAAAATAAGGACAAATTACAGGCTAAATAAGCTGACGCTCTTTTTATTTTATTTTAGATGGGTCTTTTTTGTGGGGGTTAAATAAAGTTCAAAATTATAACCTAAATAAAGTTTTGAAAGCCTGTTTTTATTTGTATGGAACAGTATGTCTATTTTGACGACAAAGATAATATAAGGGTCAGAGACAAAAACCATCAGTGTGCAAAAAAACTCAAAATTCCCATAAATTCCCAAAATTCCCATAAATTCCCGAAAATTCCCATGGAAAGTTTCTTCTTTTAAAAATTCCCAGAATTTTGCAACCCTACATGGAAGGTAAGAAACTAAATGGGGCATTCCAGGAAAGAGATGTGGGAATAGAGGTACATACATCACTAAAGTAGCAGCACAAGTTGATAAGGCCATAAAGAACGCAAACAAAGTGCTGGGGCTAATTTCTAGCAGAATATAATACACAAGCGGGGAGGCAATGTGAAATGTATGTGGAACCCTGGTTAGGCCACAGTCTTCATGGTGCTAAAAGGGATGTTGAAGTGCTGGAGAAGGAACATAAAAGATTTACAACTACTTTATCAGAATTGGAGGATACGACTATCAGGAAAGATTGAACAGCCTGGAGCTGTTTACTATCAACAGGCGAAGACTAAGACTGCTTTCATTTATCGTTCGGTTCAGAACAAGGGGCCTAAATATAAGACAGCTACTAATATATCAAATAAGGAATTTAGAAGGAATTTCTTTACACAGGGTGCGGTGAGAATGTGAAACTCCCTCCTCATTGTGTTGTTGAAGCAGGTACAATTGATGCATTTAAGGGGATGCTTGGTGCCTACACGAGGTAGAAAGGAAGTGTGGGATACGGTGGAATGAGTGAAAGAGGTAATTAGAGAGGGAGCAGACTCATGTGGAGTATTAACACAGCCACACACCAACTGAGCTAAAGGCCCGTTTTTGTACTAGAAGTTCTGTGTAATTCTCAGGAACGCTAGTAGTTGTAAAAGTAATTGATTGTAAATTCTGCTATTCACAGTACTGCCGGGTGATGATGCTGTTCCATCCATACACAATCAATTATATTTTGTTTTCAGCTTTTAAAAACCGATTGATATGATATTAACAGGGAAATGATAAACTCGTTAAAAGGAGCAGATGGGATCCATTTCAAAGGGAAATTGATTAACTTACTTAACATGTCTGTTGCTTAATCTTAAATTGTTGATTATACATAACAATTACAGAACAATCTTGAAAACTGTGGAAAAATAGTTCAAGGTAAGACTGGAGTGGCCCGAATGTGTGGTCTGGGGCGGGGCCTGGTGAGCAGCAGTTGAAGGAAATGAAAATTGCTGACATGGTGAAAAGCTGGGATGGTTCTCCATAGAGCATAGAAGGAGATTTAATAGAGGTGTTCAAATTTATGCGGTGTTTGACTAAATAAGGAGAAACTGTTTCCATTGGCAGGAGAGTCGGCAATCAGAAGACACAGACGTAAGGTAATTGACCAAAGAACCAGGGCGAAATGAGGAAAAGTTCTTTTACTGAACAATTTGTTCTGACCTGGAATGCGCTGCCTGAATGGTTGATGGATGCAGATTCAATAGCAAAGGAAAGACTTGCATTTACATATGGCCTTTCTTGACCTCAGGATGTCTCAAAGCTCTTTACAGCTAATGAAGAGTCTTTAAAGTGCATTCACATTTGTAATATAGGAAATGCGGTAGTAAATTTGTGCACAGCAAGCTTCCATAAAGAGCAATGCGATAATGACCAGATAATCTGCTTTAGTGATGTTGGTGGAGCGATAAATATTGGCCAGGACACAGGGGATAACACTCCTGCTCTTATTCAAAATAACACTAAGGGATATTTTATAGCCACCAAGAGCGCAGATGGGGCCTTGGTTTAACGTCTCATCCAAAAGACGGCACATCCGAGAGTGCAGCACTCCCTCAGCACTGCATAGAATTGTCAGCGTAGATTTTGTGTTCAAGTCTCTGGAGCGGGTTTTTAACCCACTGCCACCTGATTCAGGGGGTGCGAGCTACCACAAATCCACTGTTGAAACCCTTATAAAAATAGTAACTTTCAAAAGGGAATTGGAGATTTACCTGAAAAGGAATGGTCTGCTGGGCTGTCGGTAAAGCACAGAAGTTCGACTAAATGGATGCCTATTTCAAAGAGCTGGGAGAGGCACGATAGGGCGAATGTCCTCCTTATGAGCTTTCTGATTCGATGGCCACGATTTTCCCTACCACGGCGGGTCCATGGCAGGCGAGATGGGTGGTGGGTCATGGCCTCGATGCTGGCTCCATCCCTGTTGCTGAAATGACTTTCCCCTGATTGGGCTTTTTAAGTCCACCTAGAGAATTATCGGCCAATTGAAGGAAGCGGGTCTGATGGCGTCATTTGTTGACCCATCATAAGCCGGTTTGCTTAAATGGACGATGCGCAAATTCACTTTCAAATTTGTGCTGTCCGTGATCTACAGCATTGAGGTGCTTCAAACAATGACAAGAACTGCACTGATGATGTGGAATATGTATGGGTAGAACTGAGAAATACCAAGGGACAGAAAACGTTAGTGGGAGTGTTTAGTGCAAAGGTTGGGGATGGCATTAAAAAGGAAATTACAGAAGCGTGCTATAAGGACATAGCAGTCATCATGAGGGACTTTGATCTACATATAGATTGGGCTAACCAAATTAGTAACAATACTGTGGAGGAGGAATTCCTGGAGTGTTTCTGGGATGGTTTCCTGGAGCAATATGTCGAGGAACCAACCAGAGATCAGGCCATCTTAGACTGGGTATTATGTAATGAGAAAGGATTAATTAGCAATCATGTTGTACGAGGCCCCTTGGGTCGGAGTGAGCATAATGTGATATAATTCTTCATTAAGATGGAGAATGAAGTAGTTGACTCAGAGACTAGTGTCCTGAATTTAAATAAAGGAAACTACGATGGTCTGAGGCATGAGTTGGATAGGATGGATTGAGGAATGTCACTCAAAGAGTTGATGGTGGATAGGCAATGGCAAAAATTCAAAGACCGCATGGATGAACTACAGAATTTGTTCATCCCAATTTGGCATAAAAATAAAACAAAAAAGGTGACTCAACCGTGGCTAACAAGCGAAATTAGGGATAGCATAAGATCCAAGGAGAGGACATAGAAATTGGCCAGAAAAAGCAGTAAACCTGAGGATTGGGAGCAGTTTAGGATTCAACAAAGGAGGGCAAAGGGATTAATTAAGAAGGGGAATATAGAATATGAGTGTAAGCTTGCAGGGAGCATAAAAACTGACTGTAAAAGCTTATATAGATGTGTAAGGAGAAAAGGATTGGTGAAATAAAGCGTAGGTCCCTTGCAGTCAGAATCAGGAGAAATTATAATGGGGAACAAAGAAATGGCAGACAAATTAAATACATATTTTGGTTCTGTCTTCACAAAGGAGGACACAAATAACCTCGCAGAGGTGTCGGGGAACATAGGGTCTTATGAAAGGGAGGAACTGAAAGAAATCAGTATTTGTAGGGAAATTGTGTTAGCAAAATTGACGGGACTGAAGGCCGATAAAACCCCAGGGCCTGATAATCTACATCCTAGGGTACTTAAGGAAGTGCCCCTAGAAATAATAGATGACTTGCTGATCATCTTCCAACATTCGATGGAATCTGGAACAGTACCCATGGATTGGAAGGTAGCTAATGATACCCCACAATTCAAAAAAGGTGGTAGAGAGAAACTGGGGAATTACTGACCAGTAAGCCTGACTTCAGTAGGGGTGGAAATGCTAGAGTCCATTATAAAGATGTAAAGCAGAGCACTTGGAAAACAGTGACAGGATCAGACAAAGTCAACATGGATTTACAAAAGGTAAGTCGTGCTTGACTAATCTACTGGAATTTTTTGAGGATGTTGTGGCAAAACCACCAATGGACTCCTGTACAAATGCCTAACTGTCTTTAACCCAATGTTACAGCATCTATGTTTGTTTGCTGAGTGTAAATAAGCGTTCTGTAAAAGTCCTGAAACAACGCGATGACGTCATCACGTCGGTCACGTGATGCCCCGAACGGCGGGAAGCGTGATGACGTCATGACGTCAGGGAGTGGGAGGTCCCTTAGCCAGACCTCATGTAACAAGCTGCTGTAAAGACCTGTTTGCTGTTGCTCCTGCATGCTTTTGTTTTGTTCGCTTGTTTAATTAAATTCGGTTGATTTATTGAACTGACTAGACCTCAGTGCTTCAGTTAGGGATCGGTCGATTCCAACATTGGTGACCCCGAAGCTTCGCGGACGATTTTCACGGAGGAAAGCTCGACAACAAGATGGATGTGAATGCAGCGAGTTTGAAGCTCCCTCAATTTTGGGAACAACAGGCAGCCCCCTGGTGCGTGCAAGCAGAGGCTCAGTTCCAAATTCGGAACATCGTGCAGGATCAGACCCATTATCTTTACGTGGTCTCCACACTGGACAGCTCGATGGCTTCCGAAATCATCAGCCTGCTGGAGACCCCGCCCATGGATAACAAGTATGAAACACTTAAGGTGCGCCTTATGCAAATATTTGGTCTCACGAAGGCGGAGCGCGCGCGACGCTTGCTGGCACTCCCCGGGTTAGGCGACGCTAAGCCTTCCGAGTTGATGAGCCAAATGCTCACACTCCTCGGGCCTGAGCCGCAGTGTTTTCTGTTTCGGGAACTGTTCCTGAGCCAGCTCCCCGAGCAGGTGAAAGCAGCCCTCGCCAGTTCGGAGGCTACGGACGGTGTAGCGCTCGCGGCCGAAGCCGACAACATTTATGCGGTGATGCAGCAGTACTGTGCCACCTCGAAGCATCCCGCCTCGAAGAACCCCATTTCGGCGTCTCCACAGACCGGCGTCTGCTACTACCACGCCCGTTTCGGTCCGAAAGCCAGATACTGCCGACCCCCATGTAGCTTCGTGCCACTGGCACCGAGAAAGCAGCAAAACCGATTGCGCGAACGGAAGAAAGACCCCGTGGTCGGTTTCGCGTCCACGATGACAGTTGGTGATTCCGGGAATATCGGAGTCGCTCCGACAGGATTGTCCGACCTCCTCTGCGATTGACTTATGCGATTAAAGACACTTCTGGGGGGACGCATGTGGCAAAACTACCAATGGAATCCTGTACAAATGCATAACTGTCTTTAACCCAATGTTACAGCATCTATGTTTGTTTGCTGAGTGTAAATAAGTTTTCTGTAAAAGTCCTGACACAACGCGATGACGTCATCACGTCGGTCACGTGATGCCCCGAACGGCGGGAAGCGTGATGACGTCATGACGTCAGGGAGTGGGAGGTCCCTTAGCCAGACCTCATGTAACAAGCTGCTGTAAAGACCTGTTTGCTGTTGCTCCTGCATGCTTTTGTTTTGTTCGCTTGTTTAATTAAATTCGGTTGATTTATTGAACTGACTAGACCTCAGTGCTTCAGTTAGGGATCGGTCGATTCCAACATTGGTGACCCCGAAGCTTCGCGGACGATTTTCACGGAGGAAAGCTCGACAACAAGATGGATGTGAATGCAGCGAGTTTGAAGCTCCCTCAATTTTGGGAACAACAGGCAGCCCCCTGGTGCGTGCAAGCAGAGGCTCAGTTCCAAATTCGGAACATCGTGCAGGATCAGACCCATTATCTTTACGTGGTCTCCACACTGGACAGCTCGATGGCTTCCGAAATCATCAGCCTGCTGGAGACCCAGCCCATGGATAACAAGTATGAAACACTTAAGGTGCACCTTATGCAAATATTTGGTCTCACGAAGGCGGAGCGCGCGCGACGCTTGCTCGCGCTCCCCAGGTTAGGCGACGCTAAGCCTTCCGAGTTGATGAGCCAAATGCTCACACTCCTCGGGCCTGAGCCGCAGTGTTTTCTGTTTCGGGAACTGTTCCTGAGCCAGCTCCCCGAGCAGGTGCAAGCAGCCCTCCCCAGTTTGGAGGCTACGGACGGTGTGGCACTCGCGGCCGAAGCCGACACCATTTATGCGGTGATGCAGCAGCACTGTGCCACCTCGAAGCATCCCGCCTCGAAGAACCCCATTTCGGCGTCTCCACAGACCGGCGTCTGCTACTACCATGCCCGTTTCGGTCCGAAAGCCAGATACTGCCGACCCCCATGTAGTTTCGTGCCACTGGCACCGAGAAAGCAGCAAAACCGATTGCTCGAACGAAAGAAAGACCCCGTGGTCGGTTTCGCGTCCACCATGACAGTTGGTGATTCCGGGAATATCGGAGTCGCTCCGACAGGATTGTCCGACCTCCTCTGCGATTGACTTATGCAATTAAAGACACTTCTGGGGGGACGCATGTGGCAAAACCACCAATGGAATCCTGTACAAATGCATAACTGTCTTTAACCCAATTTTACAGCATCTATGTTTGTTTGCTGAGTGTAAATAAGTTTTCTGTAAAAGTCCTGACACAACGAGATGACGTCATCACGTTGGTCAAGTGATGCCCCGAATGGCGGGAAACGTGATGATGTCATGACGTCAGGGAGTGGGAGGTCCCTTAGTCAGACCTCGTGTAACAAGCTGCTGTAAAGACCTGTTTGCTGTTGCCCCTGCATGCTTTTGTTTTGTTCGCTTGTTTCACTAAATTCGGTTGATTTATTGAACTGACTCGAGTTCAGTGCTTCAGTTAGGGATTGGTCGATTCCTACAATGTAACTGGTAAAATAGATAAGGGAGAACCAGTGGATGTGGTGTATTTGGACTTTCAGAAGGCTTTTAATTAGGTCCCGCATAAGAGATTAGCGTGTAAAATTAAGGCACATGGGATTGGGGGCAAGGTATTGACTTGGATGGAGAACTGGTTGGCAGACAGAAAGCAAAGAGTTGGAATAAACGGGTCTTTTTCCGAGTGGCAGGCAGTGACTAGTGGGGTACAGCAGGGATTGGTCCTAGAACCCCAGCTATTCACAATATATATTAATGATCGAGGCAAGGGAACTAGATGTAATATCTCCAAGTTTGCAGATGACACAAAGCTGGGTGAGCATGTGTGCTGTGAGGAGGATGCCGAGAAACTCCAGGATGATTGGACAGGTTGGGTGATTGGGCAGAAGCATGGCAGATGCAATATAACGTGGATAAATGTGAGTTTATCCACTTTGGTGGCAAAAACAGGAAGGCAGATTATTATCTGAACGGCAATAGATTGGGAGAAGGGGAATTGCAACGAGACCTGGTAAGCAAGCAGGTGCAGCAGGCAGTTAAGAAGGCAAATGGTATGTTGGCCTTCGTAGCGAGAGGGTTCGAGTACAGGAACAAGGATGTCTTGCTGCAGTTGTACAAGGCCTTGTTGAGACCACATCTTGAGTATTGTGTGCAGTTTTGGTCGCCTTATCTGAGGAAGAATGTTCTTGCCATGGAAGGAGTTCAGCGAAGATTCACCAGGCTGATACCTGGAATGGCAGGAATGACGTATGAGGAGAGGTTGGGTCGATTGGGCTTATACTCGCTTGAGTTTAGAAGAATGAGAGGGGATCTCATTGAAACTTCAAAGTTCGACAGGACTGGACAGACTAGATGCAGGAAGGATGTTCCCGATGGTCGGGGAGTCCAGAACCACGGGTCACAGTCTAAGGATAAGGAGTAAGCCATTTAGGACAGAAATGAGGAGGAATTTCTTCACCCAGAGAGTAGTGAACCTGTGGAATAATCTACCACAGAAGGCAGTAGAGGTCAATTCATTATATATATTCAATAAGGAGTTGGATATATTTCTTAAGGCTAAAGGGATCAAGGGATATGGGGAGAAAGCAGGGACAGGGTACTGAATTTAGATGTTCAGCCATGATCTCATTGAATGGTGGAGCAGGCTCGAGGGGCCGAATGGCCTACTCCTGCTCCTATCTTCTATGTTTCTATGAGAGGCCTGGCTGTACTCAGGCTCTCCCATGACTCCCTCCATTTGCATATGGAGGGAGTCAAAGCACGCAGAGAGGTTCTCTTCGCTTCCAATGTGCAGAAGAGACCTCCCCAGGAGACCAACACAGCCTGGTTGTACATTGTACTGGAGGTCACAAGTGGGGATGTCGCCAGGAAAACCAGCTGCAGTGGCGCCAACCTTTCAATGATCTGAATCGATCACGAAACGTTACTGCAAAGCAACATTCAACCTCATCGTGCTGTGTCACTCATCATATCCCCATCACTCTGCCTTCACTACCGTACTCCTGCACATCCTTACTCACACTAAATGTGGACAAGTCCCCTGGACCCGATGGCTTCCATCCTAGAGTCTTAAAAGAGGTGGCTGCAGAGATAGTGAATGCATTGGTTTTAATCTACCAAAATTCCCTGGATTCTGGAGAAGTCTCAGCGGACTGGAAACCCGAAAATGTAACGCCCCTATTTAAGAAAGGAGGAAGACAGAAAGGAGGCAACTATCGACCAGTTAGCCTAACATCTGTCATTGGGAAAATGCTGGAGCCCATCATTAAGGACGTGATAGCAGGATATTTAGAAAATCATAATACAGTCAAGCAGAGTTAGCATGGTTTTATGAAAGGGAAATCATGTTTCACAAATTTGCTGGAGTTCTTTGACGATGAAACGAGCAGGCTGGATAAAGCTGAGCCAGTGGATGTGCTGTATTTGGATTTCCAGAAGGCATTCGATAAGGTGCCACATAAAAGGTTACTGCACAAGATAAGAGCTCACGGTGTTGGGGGTAATATATTAGCATGGATAGAGGACTGGCTAACTAAAAGTAAGCAGAGAGTCAGGGTAAATGGCTCATTTTCAGGTTGGCAAATGGTAACTAGTGTGGTGCCGCAGGGACCAGTGCTCGGGCCTCAACTATTTAAATCTATATTAATGACTTCAATAAAGGGAATGAGTGTAATGTAGCCAAATTTGCTAAGAATACAAAGTTATGTGGGAAAGCAAATTTTGTGGAGGACGCAAAGAATCTCCAAAGGGATAAAATAAGGCTATGTGAGTGGGCAAAAATCTGGCAGATAGAGTTTAATGTGGGGAAATGCGTGGTTATCCACTTTGGTAGGAAAAATAAAAAAGCAAATTATTATTTAAATGGGGACAGACTACAAAATGCAGAGGTACAGAGGGATCTGGGGATCCGTGTATATGATTCATAAAATGTGAGCATGCAGGTACAGCAAGTAATTATGAAGGCAAATGGAGTGTTGACCTTTATTGCAAAGGGAGTGGAGTATAAAAGTAGGGAAGTCCTGTTGCAACTGTACAGGGCGTCGGTGAGGTCACACCTGAAGTACTGTGTACAGTTTTGGTCTCCTTATTTATGGAACGATATACTTGCATTGGAAACAGTTCAGAGAAGATTCACACAGTTGATTCCGGAGATGAAGGGGTAGTCCTATGGAGAATGGTTTAGCAGGTTGGGCCTATACTCATTGGAATTTAGAAGAATGACAGGGGACCATATTGAAACATATAAGATGCTGAAGGGGCTTGAAATGTAGATGCAGAGAGGATGTTTCTCTCGGAGGTGGGGCGTGGGAACTCGAACTCGGGGGCATAACTTCAGAATAAGGGGCACCCTTTTAAATCGGAAATGAGGAGGAATTTCTTCTCTCAGATTGTCGTGATCTTTGGAATTCTCTTCCCCAGAGAGCTGTGGAGGCTGGATAATTGAATATGTTTAAGGTGGAGATAGACACATTGTTGAAAGTTAAGGGAGTCAATCATTATTGGGAGCGGGCAGGGTAACATAGAAACATAGAATTTAGGAGCAGGAGTAGGCCATTCGGCCCCTCGAGCCTGCTGCGCCATTCAATGCGATCATGGCTGATCATTCAAATTCAGTACCCTGTCCCTGCCTTCTCTCTATCTCCCTTGATCCCTTTAGCCTTAAGAAACATATCCAACTCCTTCTTGAATATATTTAATGAACTGGCCTCCACCGCCTTCTGTGGTAGAGAGTTCCACAGGTTCACCACTCTCTGGGTGAAGAAATTCCTCCTCATTTCTGTGCAAAATGGCCTACCCTCTATCCTTAGACTGTGCCCCCTGGTTCTGGATTCCCCGACCATTGGGAACATCCTTCCTGCATCTAGTCTGTCCAGTCCTGTCAGAGTTTTATAATTTTCAATGAGTTCACCTCTCATTCTTCTAAACTCCAGCGAGTACAAGTCCAATCCAAGTCCAGGAAGTAGAGTTGAGGCCAAGATCTGATCAGCCATGATCTCATTAAATGGCGGAGCAGGATCGAGGGGCCAAATGAGCTGTTCCTGCTCCTATGTCGTATATTCTTATATGTTCACATCAAATTACCTTCCACTTCCACCCAACACTCGCTATCTACATTATTTGTGATTGGGTGATGCGGGAATGGGTCATGGTGAGAGTTAGGATGATGCGTGAATGGGTCATGGTGTGAGTTAAAATGAGGGGTAAATGGCTCTTGGCGTGAATTAGGAGGATGGGTGAATGTGTCTTGGTGTGAATTAGGATGATGGGTGAATAGGGCTTGGTGTGAGTTAGGATGATGTTTGAATGTAACTTGCTGCGAGTTAGGATGATGTTTGAATGTTTCTTGGTGTGAGTTAGGATGATGGGTGAATGCGATTTGGTGTGAGTTAGGAAGATGGCCAAATGGGTCTTGGTGTGAGGTAGGATGATGTGTGATTGAGGCTCGGTGCTCCTCTGTTACTAGTGGCACCTACACTAACACTAAAGCTGAACTTGCTCCTCTGTTACTAGTTGTACCTACACTTACACCAAAGGTGACCGTGTTCCTCTGTTACTAGTCATACTTGCACTTACACTAGACGTGACCTTGCTCCTCTGTTACTAGTGGTACCTACACTAAAACTAGAGATGACCATGCTCTTCTAGTACTAGCGGTACCTACACATACACTAGAGGTGTCCGTGCGCCGCTGTTACTAGTGGTCCCGACATTTACACCAGTGGTGAACGTGCTCCTCTGCTAGTAGTGGTACCTACACTTACACTAGAGATGACCGTGCCCCTCGGTTACTAGTGGTACCTACACTTACACTAAAGGTGATCATGCCCCTCTGTTACTATTGGTCCCTACACTTACACTAGAGATGACCGTGCTCCTCTGTTACTAGTGGTCCCTACACTTACACTAGAGGTGACCATGCCCCTCTGTTACTAGTGGTACCTACACTTACACTACAGATGACCGTGCTCCTTTGTTACTATTGGTCCCTACACTTACACTAGAGATGACCGTGCTCCTCTGTTACTAGTGGTCCCTACACTTACACAAGAGGTGACCATGCTCCTCTGCTACTAGTTGTTCCTACACTTACACTAGAGATGACCGTGCTCCTCTGTTACTAGTTGTACCTACACTTACACAAGAGGTGACCGTGCCCCTCTGTTACTAGTTGTACCTACACTTACACTAGAGGTGACCGTGTTCCTCTGTTACTAGTGATACCTACACTTACACTAGACGTGACCGTGCTTCTCTGTTACTAGTGGTACCTACACTAACACTAGAGATGACCATGCTCTTCTAGTACTAGCAGTACCTACACACACACTAGAGGTGTCCGTGCTCCGCTGTTACTAGTGGTCCCGACACTTACACTAGTGGTGACCGTGCTCCTCTGCTAGTAGTGGTACCTACACTTACACTAGAGATGACCGTGCCCCTCGGTTACTAGTGATACCTACACTTACACTAGAGGTGACCATGCCCCTCTGTTACTATTGGTCCCTACACTTACACTAGAGGTGACCATGTCCCTCTGTTGCTAGTGGTACCTACACTTACACTACAGATGACCGTACTCCTCTGTTACTATTGGTCCCTACACTTACACTAGAGATGACCGTGCTCCTCTGTTACTCGTGGTCCCTACACTTACACAAGTGGTGACCATGCTCCTCTGCTACTAGTTGTACCTACACTTACACTAGAGGTGACCGTGCTCCTCTGTTACTAGTTGTACCTACACTTACACTAGAGATGACCGTGCTCCTCTGTTACTAGTTGTACCTACACTTACACAAGAGGTGACCGTGCCCCTCTGTTACTAGTTGTACCTACACTTACACTAGAGGTGACTGTGCCCCTCTGTTACTAGTGGTCCCTACACTTACACTAGAGATGACCGTGCTCCTCTGTTACTAGTGCTACCTACACTTACAGTAGAGGTGACCGTGCTCCTCTGTTACTAGTGCTACCTACACTTACACTAGAGGTAACCGTGCCCCTCTGTTACTAGTGGTACCTACACTTACACTAGATGTGACCGTGCCCCTCTGTTACTAGTGCTACCTACACTTACACTAGAAGTGACCGTGTTCCTCTGTTACTAGTGGTACCTACACTTACACTAGAGATGACCGTGTTCCTCTGTTACTAGTGGTACCTACACTTACACTAGAGGTGACCGTGCCCCTCTGTTACTAGTGCTACCTACACTTACACTAGAGGTGACCGTGTTCCTCTGTTACTAGTGGTACCTACACTTACACTAGAGGTGACTGTGCCCCTCTGTTACTAGTGTTACCTATATTACACTAGAAGTGACCGTTCTCCTTTGTTACTAGTGGTACCTACACTTACACTAGAGGTTACCGTGCTCCTCTGTTACTAGTGGTACCTATATCAACACTAGAGGTGACCGTGCTCCTCTGCTACTAGTGGTACCTACATTAACACCAGAGGAGAGCGTGTTCCTCTGTTACGAGTGGTACCCACACTTACAGTAGATGGCCCTGACCATCATTTTTCAATCCTCTCTGGCTTCAGGTGTGGTGCCGGAGGACGGCTAATGTGGTGCCCTTGTTGAAAAAGCGAGAAAAGAATACACCGAGTAAATACAGGCCAGTCAGCCTAACCTCGATGGTGGACAAAATATTGGAAAGAATTCTGAATGACAGGATAAATCTTTATTTCGAAAGACACGGATAAATCAAGGATAGTCAGGACGGATTTGTTAAAGGAGGATCCCATTACCATCTCCTTTTGGCTTGAATATCTCTTAATGTGTTTTAAATTCTCCTGCCTTCTATCCTATCACAGACATTCCCTTTTGTTATTTCATCCCCTCCCCTCTTTCCCAGCCCGTGCATTTGCATAAAAATCTGTTCCATTTCCTGCTTTTTTCCAGTTCTGGTGAAAGGTCATCGGCCTGAAACGTTAACTCTGTTTCTCTCTTCACAGATGCTGCCTGACCTGCTGAGTATCTCCAGCACTATTATTTGTTAAAGGAAGGTCGTGTCTGACAAAATTCATTGAATTTTTTGAGAAGGTAACAAGGAGGGTAGATGAGGGTAGTGCGTTTGATGTAGTGTATATGGACTTTAGCAAGGCTTTTGATAAGGCTCCAACATGCTAGACTGGTCATGAATTTAAAAGCCCATGGGATCCAGGGCAAAGTGTCAATTTGGGTCAAAACTGGCTCGGAGACCGAAAGCAGAGGGTAATGCTTGATGTGATTTTGTGATTGGAAGGCAGTTTCCAGCGGGGTTCGGCAGGGCTCAGCATTAGGTCCCTTGCTTTTTGTAGTATATATCAATGATCTTCATTCAATATCGTGTGTATGATTAAGAAGTTTGCAGATTATACTAAAATCGGCTATGTGGTTGATACTGAAGAAGGAAGCTGAGACTGCAGGAAGATATCAATACATTTGTCAGGTGGGCAGAACAGAGGCAAATAGAATTCAATCTGGAGAAGTGTGAGTTAATGCATTTGGGGAAGGCCAACAAGGAAAGGGTATACACATTAAATGGTAGGATACTGAGTAGTGTTGAAGAACAAAAGGACATTGGAGTGCATGTCCACAGATCCCTGAATGTGGCAGGCCAGGTAGATAAGGTGGTTAAGAAGGCATACGGAATGCTTGCCTGTATTAGCCGTGGCATAGAATACAAGAGCAGGGGGGTTATGCTTCAACTGTACAAAACACTAGTTAGGCCTCAGCAAGAGTACTGCGTGCAGTTCTGGTCACCACATTACAGGAAAGATGTGATTGCACTAGAGAGGGTACAGAGGAGATTTACAAGGATGTTGCCGGGAGTAGAGAATCTTAGCTATGAGGAAAGCCTGGATAGGCTGTGTCTGTTTTCCTTGGCACAGAGGAGGCTGAGGGGAGAACTTATTGAGGTGTATAAAATTAGGAGGGGCCTAGATAAAGTGGACAGAAGGAACCTATTTCCCTTAGCAGAGGGGTCAAAAACCAGAGGAGCACGGCCATCTCTTGTGTAAGTGTAGGTACCACTAGTAACAGAGGAGCACGGTCATCTCTAGTGTATGTGTGGGTACCACTGGTAACAGAGGAGCACGATCACCTCTAGTGTTAATGTAGGTACCACTAGTAACAGAGGAGCACGGTCTCCTCTAGTGTAAGTGTAGGTACCACTAGTAATAGAGGAGCACGATCACCTCTAGTGTAATTGTAGGTACCTCTAGTAACAGAGGAGCACGGTCACCACTAGTGTATGTGTAGGCACCAGTAGTCACCTCTAGTGTAAGTGTGTAACACTAGTACAGGAGGAGCACTCTCTTATCTAGTGGAAATGTAGTGGTTCTGCTAGAATGGTGAATACAGTCACCTGTAATGCTGCTGGCCTGGTGTCATCGCACATATTTCATGATTGATTTCACTCTCTGGAATAGTTGTTACACGAGAAGTGAGGGAAGGGGAGTGTCCGTAGGTTGGCTCTCTTCATGAATAATAGGAATAGGTCAGCACCAGTACTGGGATGTTTCACTCCACACTCGAAAAAATATTTTAATTGTGTTTTTTTAAAACTGCCCAGTAACAATGTCAACTTTTTCTTTTTATGTGATGCATCAGAGAAAAAATCTAATTACCTGAGTCTATTTGTTAAATGACTGTAACTAATGTTAATTATGATTTAACCTGATTGACTCCCTGAAGGATTGATGTTTGGATAAATACAGGTTCCCTTCCATTGCCTCAGCCATGCGCCAGTCAGAGGCTTTCAACTCTGACAGAATTATTCCATTCTCACAGAAAATGGGGCGAGCAATTATTCTGCTGATCAAAGAGATTTACTATCCGATCCTCGCTGCCATCGGTGTCCTCGGTGAGCCAATGTAACCTGTTTGTTGCTAACCTGTGTTAATTGTCTCCTTGTTCGTACAGCCTGTTGGATAAGGTAACCTGTTTCCTGGATGTCAGCATTGCACAGTCGGCAGTTACCGGAACAAACTTGTGAACTTTGTGCCCGCACTTTCCGCGTTCCCTATAATCTGATAAGGTTACCGATATTACAATAATCTTTGACGGTCCGTCTTTTCACCCCGTGTGGAGTGGGCAGTGCAGCGGCTCATTAAAATGTGTGGGTGGGTTTCCCTGGTAATGAGTCCAATACTAATTCTGATCCCACGCTGCTCGTGTTGATAATCATACTGAATGGAATAAAATGATCTTAGCATATATGTCCATATCTATTTCAATCAGACACTGGGGCATTATTTCTCAATTCTCTCTTTCTTACAGCGAACTTGGTGACTATTCTGATTCTCTCCCGAGGAAACTGCGGCCTTTCCAAATGTATCTCTGTCTACATGGTGGCCATGGCAACAGCAGATCTACTGGTCATGATCATCAATGTAATGGTGTATCGCATTTTCAGTTATCACTTTCCACTTTCATTCCTGTCCCACACTCCCGTGTGTAGGCTAATTATATACTTCACTACTGTCACCTTCGATTTTTCTGTTTGGTTCACAGTCTCCTTCACATTTGATCGATTTGTAGCTCTCTGCTACCAGAAGTATAAAGCGAGGTATTGGACCGAGAGATCTGCGGCTGTGGTTATAGCAACGTTCTCTGTTTTGAGTGGTTTTAAGGATATTCCATTTTTGTTTGCATATGAACATCAGCAAATAATCAACAATCAACATTGGGGCTGCCGGTCCAGTGTGGCTTTTTTTCACTCACCTCTAGGTGTAGGGTACGTTTGGTTTCACAGCGTCTGTGTGGTTTGGCTTCCCTTTACTTTAATTCTCCTCTTTAATTCATTAACCGTCCACCGTATTTTAGTGGCCAATAGAGCCCGCAGAGGACTGCGGGGTCACAGGACTGAGAATCACAGCGATCCAGAGATGGAGAATCGAAGGAAATCCATCATTTTACTCTTCACTGTATCTGGCAGTTTTATACTGCTGTGGTTGACAGCTGCCGTGAGTTTTGTAACTACCAGACTGTCAAACACCACTTACTACCGAGGCGACCGCACAGCCCCTGGCTATATCGCCATGGAAACCGGAGCTTTGCTGAAATTTTGGAGCTGCTTTCAAAATCCGTGTATTTATGCAGCGACCCAGAGGAAATTCAGAGCAGAGCTGAAGAATGTGGTGAAATCTCCCTGGACACTGATTCTGAGATTAGTTAGAAAATGCGGATAAGTAGAATCAAGTCAAACAAAAACTTCTTCGTAACCCAAGCTGAATTTCAACTATGTTTCAATCGTAGACCATCCTATGTTCTGGTAATGGGAAAAATGGGTGAGTTCTCGTATGAACATTTCTTCCATTCCCCAGCACACTCAACCTAGTAATTCTTCTCGGGCGGTGGCGCAAAGCGGACGATCCCGGATCGTGCTGCCTGATATTCAGTTCCATTGACTTCTAACCACTTCCTATAACCGGTGACCAATACGATACCGCCCGTTTTGCACCACCGCCACAGATGAATTTCTAAGCCTGAGCTGCATTACTTTCCTTTTGCACTCTTCTTGTGCCGGGTAAACATAATCTATCCCAGCAAATTCAGTGCATTTCAAGTTCAGGGATCAAAGGTAACAATGATGAGGTTCAGTAGTGGAGTCGGACGAATGAGCAACAGAGGACTGGGAGTACACTACAGATACTGGGATTGGGTGCGCCTGTTTAAAATTCATATTTAAGTTTCAAAACATCATTAAAGCTTAATTTGGTGCTGAAACAATTAAAGGATTTGTGATCGTTTATCTGTCCTGAAAGTTTGGTGTGAATATTGCAGGCGCGGGTCTCTCTATTGGACACCATTCCTCATTCACAAATATATCGGGACCCTTGTCATGTGCTAAGTGTTAGAATGAAGAAAACAGTCGAAGCTTGGCGCATCGATGTGACCTTTCACCTCATTTGTCCCAGTTGCTTACTTCAAATCTGGATTGTGCACTGACTGGCGTCAGTGACTCAGCAAAATGTTGGATTCTACCTTTTTTTTGCGTTCAATAGAAGAATCATGAATAATATTACTGCTGTTCTGACTTAATCAGTCTCCCAAACAAATTAATAAAGGAATATCAAAATTAATGTTTTGTCATAAAGTTTGTGGGCTAGATTTTCAGTATAGACAGTTTTGGGGCGCTAACCTTAGCGCCCGCCCGAAGTTAGCACCCGCCCCAAAGTAGCGCCCCGTTGCCAGAAATTCAGTGGCTTCGCCCTAAGAGAGTGGTGGAGCGCTAAAAGAGGCGTTCCACTCCTACCTTTAGGCGGTAAGCCGGCGGTCCAGAGGGGTAGCGCCCAGGCGGGGCGCAGCGTGGGTGCGGTCATTTTTGCACTGACAGCAGACCCCGTGGTGCCGACCAGCTGTTAAAGGGGGAAGGGACGAATTGGTCTGCTGCCATGCCCTGCACACTGCAGCCTTGCAAAGAGGCCTCAACACTGCTGCTCAGCCCCAGGGAGTCATGGCAACGCCAGAGAAGGCCCGTCAGCGTGCCCTGCGCTTCTCAGAGGGTGATCTGGACATAATGGTCACAGCTCTGGAGGTGAGGCGCAAGATCTTGTTTCCAGAGAGTGGGAGGAATCCAACCCACCATGACTACACCAAAGCCTGGATGCAGATCGCCCAGAGGGTGACGTTCACCGGCGAGGCCCCCAGGGACCCACAAACAATGTCGTAAAAAATACAACGATCTGACCAGGATTGTGAAGGTGAGTAGCCTTTCCAGTCTCCTCCTCATTCTTGCATGTACACCTGACATGATGGGCAAAGGGAGCTGAAAGTCCTATTGGCCAGCCCTCAGCCAGCAGCATTGGGACAGTCATGAGCATCACATGGCCATTCGGCACTCTACACTTTGGCCAAGCTATTCCACCATGGGAGGCAGTGCACAGTACATCAGGGCTTCACTCTGTCCAAGCTATTCCACCATGGGAGGCAGTGCACACTACATCAGGGCTTCACTCTGTCCAAGCTATTCCACCATGGGAGGCAGTGCATACTACATCAGGGCTTCACTCTGTCCAAGCTATTCCACCATGGGAGGCAGTGCACACTACATCAGGGCTTCACTGCGCACTTACAGCCCGTCCTTTCTTTTGCAAGCTAAAGTAGCGTTTAATCGCCAGGCCCGTGCCAGGGGTGGCCGCGCCAAGCTGCAGAAGCTCACTCAGCTGGAGGAGCGCATGTGTGTGCTCATGGGAGCCCGTGTGATTGTCCCCACAGCGTGCGGTGTATCCGACCCTCCACTGCCCGGCAATGGTAAGGACCTCGCCTTTTGGCCCTCTCGCGTCGCACTGGCCCATCTGAGCTACCTCCTTTGCCACTGTCCCACCAATGCGCTGAATCCCACCAGTCCTAACTCCCTCGCTGACGCCGTCTCCTCACTCTGAAGCTACTCTTGTGCATTCCTGCTTTCAGCTGGTGACGACCAGGACCCTGAAGCTGCCAGTGACAGCACCTCCGACCAGGAGGAGGAGGAGGAGCAAGCCGGACCTTCGGGGGAACAGTCACGTCCCGCAGGAGAGGAGGTAATGCTTGACACCTCCTCACTGGATGAGTGCCTGGAGGAACTGTCGCAGGGCAATGCAGCTTCTGGGACCAGTGGCGTCCAGCCACCCAGCAGCCGTGCGCGTGGCCCGCGGCCTTCCCCCCAAAGGGGGGAAGGATCAGAGGGGAGTGCTGCTGCTCGGCACACTCGCCATCACCAACGCGGCAAGGGTCCTCTAGTTTGGCCCCCTCCTCCCCAGCGGGAGAGTCGCGACTCCAGTCCGGACACCTTCACTTCGGAGGAGGTGCGGAAGCTGGATAAGATGGCCGACGACTCGGGCCGGCGACACACGGAGCTCATGAGCGTGGTGGGGCGCATGCCTGAGGCCATCGAGTCGCTGGCGACCAGTGTGCGCAAGTTCGGTGCATCAACTGCCGCGAGTGGCCGCATGCTGACTGATGCCGTCAAGACCCTGGCGGATGTGATGCACGCGCACACCAGGACCACAGGGGCACTCACTGCTGCCACACGCGCTGTCTCAGGCAGGCATCGCCAGGGCAGCCGCCACGCTGGACCACCCCAGCAAGCCGCCCGTTGGCTGATTGCTGCGGATCCTGCAGTGCGGGCCCGGCCGAGTGCCACCGCGCCACAGCACCAGCCAGCGCATCCCAGACGCCAGCTGGCCCACATTGCGCCATCCGTCGCCGCCATTCCCCCTCTGGGGCGTCAAGGGCAAGCGGCTGCAGCTGATGGTGGCCAGGCTCAGGTGTGCCACTCAGCAGACGGCCCCTCGAGGCCCAAACGCCGTGTAGGCCGCCCCCCAGCGGCATCTGGCGGAAGGGCATCTGAGCCTCAGGCGCCTTCCCCCAGCCTCGCAGCAGCCACTGGGCAGAGCTTGCGAAGGAGCAGCAGGCTGGGCAGGGGAGGCAAAAGGCTGGCAAAGGTCTTGCC
This sequence comes from Somniosus microcephalus, assembly GCF_052327205.1. Classification (NCBI taxonomy): domain Eukaryota; kingdom Metazoa; phylum Chordata; class Chondrichthyes; order Squaliformes; family Somniosidae; genus Somniosus; species Somniosus microcephalus. The sequence continues at coordinate 126,404,427 of NC_140990.1, forward strand.
CTCGTGGGCCACTCAGTAGAGGGTGTGGGCAGCTTTCCTTTAATATGGTGGTGGCCATCATTATTTTGCCCATGGTTGTGCTTTTGGAGGGCTTATTTTTTGCGTTAGGCCGACGTTGAGGCCCGGTTTGAAGAAAGGTGGAGTGACTCCTCCCCAGTTTGTGGGAGTGAGTCGTTTGTTGGGCTTTTTGTGGGGCCCATTTATTGTTTTTGGGGATTCATGTGGGAAGGGCTTTTCATTTTTGTGCAATAAAAAATTATCTTTATTCATGCAGTCTCCATGGTTGTTCTTCTTAGTGTTTGTTGGCTTCGCCGGCTGAGGGCTTGTGGAGCGGCTGCATTCATCTTCCCTCATGGCCCCTGGCCATTCCCTGACAGGGGGCTTAGAAGTACCGTGTAATAAGGTGGCTTCGTGCGGCCCTTGGCCCTGGTCGCTCCCTCCTGGGAACGTACTCCTGCTCCTCCTCCTCCTCCTCCTCCTCATGCTCCTCCTGCTCCTCCTCCTGAGGTGCTGGTCCAACGTCAGGTGGCAGTGCCTGAGTCCTGCGGATAGCCAGGTTGTGTAGCATGCAGCAAACCACCACAAATTGGGAGACCCGGTCCGGCGAATACTGGAGAGCTCCTCCGGAGTGATCAAGGCAGCAGAGCCGCTGCTTGAGGACCCCAATAGTTAGCTCGATGATGTTGTGGGTGGTTTGATGGCTCTCGTTGTAGGCCTCTTCAGCAGCGGTCCTGGGCGCGCGGAGCGGGGTCATGAGTCAGGTGCACAAAGGATAGCCTTTGTCCCCGATGAGCCATCCTCTTGGGGGAGGCTGTGCCTGGAACATGTCATGCACAGTACTCTGCCGCAGGATAAAGGCATCGTGGCTGCTGCCTGGGAAGCTGGCATTGACTGCCATGATGCGCTGCTTGTGGTCACATACCAGCTGCACATTCAGAGAATGGTAGCCCTTCCTGTTGCGATACTGCTCGCCATGCTCCAGAGGGGCCCGCAAAGCCACATGCGTACAGTCAATGGCGCCCTGCACCAAGGGGAATTTCCCGAGTCTGGCAAATCCCAATGCGCGCTGATGCTGGCACTCGAGGGCCATGGGGAAGGAGATGAATTGGCTTCTCCTTCTGAACAGTGCTTCGGTCACGTGGCGGATGCAGCGATGCGCGCCATACTGGGAGATGTTTGCTATGTCCCCAGCAGCGTATTGGAAGGAGCCGGTGGCATAGAAGTTCAATGCCACCGTCACCTTCACTTCCACCGACAGAGACGTCCTGCACCTGAGCTTTGGCCACAGATCTCGACGAAGCAGGTGGCAGATCTCTGCAATCACCTCCTTTCGGAATCAGAGCCTTCTAACACATCGCGCGGCACTCATGTTTAGGTAGGAGCGCTGCTGGCGGTATAGCCTGACTGGGTAAGGCCTACGTGGCCGACGCCTGTAGCCCCCTCTGCCTCTAGCCAGGGCTGCCCCTCTCACAATGCGTCTGCGAGCCCTACGGACATGGCGCTGCAGCTGCGCATTGGCACCCCATGCAGCCCCCATCAAATCCTGGCAAACAGTCTAATTTCCAAATGGCCACTTGCAGCGCTATGGCCTGAGTCCAAAAATACCTGGCTCTTGCTGCTTGAAACCAGTTAGCTATCCTCCTTGTTGTGTCTCCAGAAATGCGTTGCACAAGACTGTTTTCTGAAAAAAGGCTGGCCTTTATACTGGAGAGGACGTTCCCTTTAATTAGCGCCCCCCGGGGCCCGCGCTGATTGTGTTGCGTTCCTTTTTCCAAACGCTCCGACCGCCCGCCGCACAATGGGTCGGTCCGACTGAAGTTTGCAATCGGGGCGGCCAAAGGGCGTTGCACGAGGATGTGACGTCATTTTCTGCGCGCGCATCTGGGCGGGCGCTAAACTTTGCGCCGGCGCTAACGGGCAACTTAATTTGGGGCGGGGCGCAAACTGCGCTGCGCCCGGGCGCTACACGCATAGCGCCCGGAAATCACTTCTCTTAAGGCGCTAACTGCTGGCGCAAGCGACTGAAAATCTAGCCCATTAACTTTTACAAATGTTGCAAGTTATCTGTAAATAACACTACCAGAAATCAAGATAAAATCAAACTGATATTAAGTATTCTGTGTTTGGCAGAACATTTGCAGATGGTCAGAAAGAATCTTTGGTAATTAACATCTTATTATGCTGTTGCACATTAACTTCGGGTCCCCACGGGTGAGTACATGCTGGGTACTCACGCGTACGCCCAACGAAAGTGCCGGTTTCGTGCATGCACTGCACATGCACGGGAAACTGGAACTTCCTTTCCCTTAAAGGAAGGGGTTCCAGGTCGAACGCTTGCGCCGGAGAATCAGCGCCTATGCCTGGAACTTCCGTTATTTTTGCAGGTTTCTCTGGGAAGGTAAGTCTCCAGGAGCTACGCTTTTAAAAAGCAGTTGCAAGGCCTGCTTTTAACAAGGTAAGTGGTGAATTAAGTAAAATTAAAACATTTTTTCCAAAGATTTATTATTTTTAAATACTTTAAAGAAAGCTAAGTTTATTTTTAGCCCCGTTAGAAGCTGTAACTAATTGTTTCAAAAATTTAAATTATTGTTTTAAATGATTATTTTGCGTAATTTATAGTTATTTTTAAAAATGTGATGTTTTTTAAAGTTTATTTGAAGTTTAAGTTATGTTTTGGGGCTGAACACTATTCATAAATTTGGCAGGCCTTCCTGCTACGATTGGCTCTCCATGGCCCACGTGATCTCCGGGGATGCTTCGAACTAACTGCGCCCCTGGCATACGCAAGCACTGCAAGCTGGCAGTTGCAGGAGGCTCAGGAACAGAATCCCATGCGGGCCCACAGCACAACGGCCGGCGTGCTAGGTAATTGCAGGTCAGATGCTTGCACCCGTAGGAAACCTCCGACCCAAATTTCTGGGCCAATAATTAAAAAATACCCGCAACTTTGAACCAGTTACAAATTGTTCAGTGGTGATCTCACCTCAATCTGCGAAGAATGCCAAGGAATCGGAGCAGGGTCTCAATGGAAAGGAGCTGAAGAGTTTGGATGGACATCGATCCCAGGTATCCAAATACTCAATTACTAGAAAGTGTGTTTCCACGGGATAATTCCGCAATAAAACAACAGAATTTTTGTTTTGTAGAAATGGGCAGAGATCACATGAATAACAAAGTGATGATAATTCTTTACAAAATGCTGTTAAGGCTACCTTTAGAATACCAGGTATAACTTCGCTCTCCTCCTTGTGGAAAGGCCATTAAATCCAAAGAGAGTGGGGAGCGCAGATACGCCAAGATGGTGCCATAGATCGGAACTATACTGATGATGAGGGACAAGATATTGGCACCATTTGTACTGCAACAGCGAAAGCTCAGAGGACATTTAATAGAGCTTTTTAAAATTATGAACAGTTTCATCAGAGTGTAGAGGAAGAGTTGGTGAGTCGGCGATAACGGGTCATTGACTTAAGATAGTCACAAAGGGAATGAGCAGAGAGGTTAGCAGAAAGTTCTTTATGCAACGGGTTGCAGAAGCATGGCATGTATTGCCTCAGTGAAAAGTTAAGCGATAATTAGATGAATATTTGAAGCAGAGAAAATGAATGTTTGTGGAGAGGGAGCAGGAGAGTGTGGTAAGTTTTTGATTGCTTTACCAAAGAACCCAGTATAGATAGAAGCGACGATTGACCTACTCCCATCCAGTAAATGTCTATGGGTTTATAGTTTTATCTAGGTTGGTATCATTTTCATATTTTTGTTTCCAAGTGTTAGTTCGAATTTTTGGAGCAAAATCGCATGGAGACGGAACTGCTGATAAAGTAAAGGTTTTATTAGTAAATTGCTAGAAAGCATTGTGCACAAGGGAGAGAGGCTGATTTCTCCAGAATCAAACCTTTCCTCTCAACGGAATACAATCTACAAGCCTTAATATACCTTTCGATAGGTAACGCCCATTAGGTTGCAAAAGTAGGCGTACACGTACAAACAGCGTCACTACCGTCACTCCCTTATTGGTTGGCGTGATTAATCACTCAATGTCGGGAGCCACCCTGAAGTGTTCTGACATACAGCATAACATCTAGTTTCTAGCTTCTGTGAGCAAGGTCGCTTAAGTCTTGAGATGATAAACAATGACCGCTTTTGGTTGCGAGCAGACATTTCAAAGGAAGATAAGGTGTTTGAGGCAGAGATAGAAATGGCCGGCTCCCTATGAAGTTTAGTTTCCCTTATCTCTCAGAAGACCAGCTGCATTAAACACTGCTTCTGTAACACTGATAACAACAAAGGCAGAGACTAAGGCTCCGATTTTCTGGCCGCCGTAGGGCGGCTTTTCATGCGGCCAGGGGCCGAAAATCGGCGAAAAAGCGGGTCGGGACACGCCCCCCCGCCTGATTCCCCGCCCCCCCGACTTTCAGACCGCCGTTTCCCCGCACCCCGCTTCAGTCCCGGCCGCCGCTGGCGGGACTGGTCGTCGGCACACTAATTACCAATAATGACCTCGTTGAGGTAGATGTTCCGTGGCCGTTGCGGCTTTGGGGCTTTCGCCACATGAACCCCGCCTGCGGGAAACCCCGCTGCTGAGAGCTGGCGTGAAGCTTGCCGGCTTGCTAGCTGTCAGCTGCAGGTCAATGGAGAAGCTGCGATTTAAAGGGACAGCACTTGTGTGTTGAAGGACCTTGTTGCTGATGTCTTGGGGCTACTTCTTAAAGGCTTAGGCACAGCTGTGGAAGATTGGAGCCACACACACTTCTCCAATGCGATCTCCTGGGAAGCCCCTCTTGACACCCTCACTCAGCGCTCCCTCAGCGGAGGCATCTACGAGAAGCATGGGACGCCTTTTTCTCCTTCCCTTCTTGCCATTAGAGGACCTCCAACAGCAGAGGTGGCAGCAGCAGAACCAGGAACAGCAGGATGAGCACCAGGAGCACCAGGCTGTTGCTCAATCACCTGAAGCTGCACAGGCCAGAAGGGGCCAGACCTTGGAAGTGGCTTCAGAGCACCTTGTTGCGCTTTAGGGGGCCAGTGGGACCCATTTCTGCACTGTCAGTCCTACTCAGAAGGGCTTCCATGAAGATCTGGTTGCTCTGTTCAACAGATGGTATGATTGGACTTGGATGAGGGTGAGTGTGAGGGGTGGCTAGTGAGATTGGGAAGTGATAATGTAGGTAGAGAGGTTTGGCTGGAGGTGTAAGGCAATTTGATCTGAACATATAAGAACTTACGAAGTAGGAGCAGGAGCAGCTCATTTGGCCCCTCGAGCCTGCTCCGCCATTTACTGAGATCATGGCTGACCTGATCTTGCCCTCAACTCTACTACCTGCTCCCAATAACCCTTGACTCCGTTATGTTTCAAAAATCTGTCTATATCCACCTTAAATATATTGAATGACCCAGCCTGCACAGCCTGCTAGGGAAGAGAATTCGAAAAATCACGACCATCTGAGAGAAGAAATTCCTCCTCATTTCCGACTTAAAAGGGTGCCCCCTTATTCTGAAGTTATGCCCCCTAGTTCTAGATTCCCCCACGAGGAGCAACATCCTCTCTGCATCTACCCTGTCAAGCCCCTTCAGCATCTTATATGGTTCAATATGATCCCCTGTCATTCTTCTAAACTCCAATGAGTATAGGCCCAACCCGCTAAACCTTTCTTCATAAGACAACCCCTTCATCTCCGGAATCAACGTTGTGAACTTTCTCTGAACTGCCTCCAATGCAAGTATATCCTTCCTTAAATAAGGAGACCAAAGCTGTACGCAATACTCCAGGTGCGGCCTCAGCAACGCCCTGTACAGTTGTAACAGGACTTCCCTACTTTTATACTCCATTCCCTTTCCAATAAAGGGCAACATTCCATTTGCCTTCCTAATTACTTGCAGTACCTGCATGCTAACTTTTTGTGATTCATGTACAAGAAACCCAGACCACTCTATACCTCAGCATTTTGTAATCTCTCCCCATTTAAATAATAATTTGCTTTTTATTTTTCCTACCAAAGTGGATAACTTCGCATTTTCCCACAATAAACTCCATTATCTGCCTGATTTTTGCCCACTCACTTAGCCTATCTATATCCCTTTGGAGATTCTTTGCGTCCTCCACAAAATTTGCTTTCCCACCTATCTTTGTATCATCAGCAAAGTTGGCTACATTACACTCAGTCCCTTCATCAAAGTCATTAATATAGATTTTAAATAGTTGAGGCCCCAGCACTGATGCCTGCGGCACCCCATTAGTTACAGTTTGCCAACCTGAAAATTACTCATATATTCTGACTCTATGCTTTCTGTTAGTTAACCAATCCATGCAAATATATTACCCCAGCCCCGTGAGCTCTTATCTTGTGTAATAACTTTTTATGTGGCAACTTATCGAATGCCTTCTGGAGATCCAAATACACAACATTTACTGGTTCACCATTATCCACCCTGCTCGTTTCATCCTCAAAGAACTCCAGCAAATTTGTCAAACATGATTTCCCTTTCATAAAACCATGCTGACGCTGCTTGACTGTGTTAAAATTTTCTTTTTTTCCTGCTATCACTTCCTTAATGAAGTGTTCCATCATTTTCCCAATGACAGATGTTAGGCTAACTGGTCGATAGTTTCCTCCTTTCTGTCTCCCTCCTTTCTTAAATAGGGGCGTTTCATTTGCGGTTTTCCAGTCCGCTGGGACCTCTCCAGAATCCAGGGAATTTTGGTAAATTACAATCAATGCATCCACTATCTCTGCAGCCACCTCTTTTAAGACTCTAGGATCCAGGCCATTGGGTCCAGGGGAACTTGTCCACATTTAGTGTGAGTAAGGATGTGCAGGAGTAGGGTAGTGAAGGCAGAGTGATGGGGATGTGATGAGTGACACAGCACGATGAGGTTGCGTGTTGCTTTGCAGTAACGTTTAGTGATCTATTGAGATCATTGAAAGGTTTGCACCACTGCTTCTGGTCTTCCTGACACAGCCCTGCTTGTGTCCTCCTGTGCAATGTGCAACCAGGCTGTGTTAGTCTCCTGGGGAGGTCGCTTCTGCACATTGGAAGGGAAGAGAACCTCCCTGCATTCTTTCACTCCCTCTATAAGCAAATGGAGGGAGTCATGGGAGAGCCTGGGTACAGCCAAGCACCTCTGTGCAGTTCTTGTCAGTGTTTGCAGCATCTCAATGCTGTAAAGCACAGACAGCACAATTTTCAAAATGAATTTGCACAAGGTCCATATAAGGAATTACATCATCAGACCCGCTTCCTTCAATTGGTCAATAATTCGCTGACTGTGCTTAACAAGCCCAATCAGGGGAATGTCATGTCGGCGACTGGGATGGGGCCAGAAATTAGACCGCGACCCGCCATCGACCTCATCCACCATGGACCCGCCGTGGTAGGGAAAATCACGGCCATCAAATCAGAAAGCTCATAAGGAGGACATTCGCCCTATCGTGCCTCTCCCGGCTCTTTGAAATAGATATTCAATTAGTCAAACTTCTCTGCTGTTTCCCCACAGCCCAGCAAACCATTCCTTTTCAGGAAAATCTCCAATTTCCTTCGGAAAGTTACTATTTTTATAAGAGTGTCAGCAGTGGCTCTGTGGTAGCACTCACGCCCCTGAATCAGATGGCAGTGGGTTAAAGGGCCACTCCAGAGTCTTGAACACAAAATCTATGCAGTACTGAGGGAGTGCTGCACTGTCTGAGGTGCCGTCTTTTGGATGAGACGTCAAACCGAGGCCCCGTCTGCCCACTCGGTGACTATAAAGTATCCCTTAATATTATTTTGAATAAGTGCAGGGGTGCTTTCCCCTGTGTCCTGGCCAATATTTATCGCTCCACCAACATCACTAAAACAGATTATCTGGTCATTATCGCATTGCTCTTTATGGGAGCTTGCTGTACACGAATTGAGTGCCGCATTTTCTAGATTACAAATGTGAATGCACTTCAAAGACACTTCATTGGCTGTAAAGCGCTTTGAGACTTCCTGAGGTCGTGCAAGGCGATATGAAAATGCAAGTCTTTCCTTTGCTATTGAATCTGCTTCCATCAACCATTCAGGCAGCGCATTCCAGATCAGGACACATTGTTGAGTAAAAGAACCTTTCCTCATTTCCCCCTGCTTCTTTGGTCAATTACCTTAAATCTGTGCCTTCTGATTGCCGAGCCTCCTGCCAATGGAAACAGTTTCACATTGTTTAGTCAAAACCCGCATAAATGTGAACACCTCTGTTAAATCTCCTCCTGTGCTCTATGGAGAACCATCCCAGCTTCCAGCCATGTCGGCAATTTCCAGGTCCTTCACCCGCTGCTCACGAAGCCCCGCCCCAGAACTCACATTCGGGCCACTCCAGTCTGAGCTTGATCTCTTTCTCCTCACTTTCCAAGATTATACTGTAATTGTTATTTATAATCAACAATTTAAGATTAAGCAACATACATGTTAAGTAGGTTAATCAATTTCCATTTGAAACGCATCCTATCTCTACCTTATAACGAGTTTATCATTTCGCTGTTAATATCAAATAACCAATCGGTTCTTAAAAGCCAAAAACAAAATATGATTGATTGTGTTTAGATGTAACAGCGCCATCACCCGGTGATACTGTGAATAACAGACTTTACAATCAATTACTTTTACAACTACTAGCGTTCCTGAGAATTACATAGAACCTGTAGCACAGAAACAGGTCATTCAGCTGGGCTTGTGTGTGCCTATGTTTATACTGCACACGAGTCTACTCCCTCTCTAATTACCTCTTTCAATCCTGCACCCGTATTCCCCGCTTCCTTTCTACCTCGTGTAGGCATTAAGAATCCCCTTAAATGCACCAATTTTACCTGCTTCAACCGCTCCTTGTGGGAGGGAGATTCACTTTCTCACCACACTCTGTGTAAAGAAATTCCTTCCAGATTCTTTATTTGATATGTTAGTAGCTGTCTTATATGTATGCCCCTTGTTCTGAACCGAACGATAGACCCTTAGTCTTGGCCTGTTGATAGTAAACAGCTCCAGGCTGTTCAATCTTGCCTGGTAGTCGTATCCTTCAATTCTGATAAAGTCCTTGTAAATCTTTTATGTTCCTTCTCCAGCGCTTCAACATCCTTTTTAGCACCATGAAGATCAGAACTGCACACAGTCCTCCCACTGTGGCCTAACCAGGGTTCCACATACATTTCACATTACATTCCCGCTGGTGTATTATATTCCGCTAGAAATTAGCCCCAGCACTTTGTTTGCACTCTTTATGGCCTTATCATCTTGTGCTGCTACTTTAGTGATTTATGTACCTCTATTCCGAGATCTCTTTCCTGTAATTCCCTATATGGTTTCTTACCTTCCATGTAATAAATGGTTTCCTTATTCATCCTACCAAAATGAACCTTCTGGTGTCTTCCTGTATTTTGGAGCAGTCCGCCACATGATTGACGGTATCTCCCAATTTGGTTCCATCTGCAGATCTCAAGCATACCTCGAATTCTCGAACCAAATCATTGATGTATGAGGTAAACAACGGTGGTCCCAGCACGGAGCTCTGCGGGACACAACATACAACTTTCTCCCAGTCTGAGAAACGTCCCTTAGAACTTGATACTTTGTCTGTTTTATAGCCACATTTCGATCCATTCTGCTATCTGGCCCCTCACCCCACATTGCCTGTCCTTTGTCATGAATCTTTTCTGTGGTAGCTTATCGATGATCTTCTGAAAGTCCATGTAGAACACATCCACTGCATTCACCCTGTAAACTCTTTCTGTTACTTCCTCAAAGTAATCAATGAGGTTGGATTAACATGACCTTCCTTTTAGCAATCCATGTTGAATGTTTTTTATGAAGTTCTCTTTTTCTATGTATGGTGTTATTGATTTTTTTGCAAAGATTCCAGTTTCTTTCCTACTATTGACGTTAAGCTAACTGCTCTCTAGTTTCATGGACTTGCTGTAACTCTCTTTTTGATAATGGAAATTATATTTGTGGTATGTGGACACTGTCGCCTCTGTTACTCCCTCGCTGGTCTCTCTGAGTATCCATTGTTTCAATCCGGGGATTTATTGTGCTTAAAGTTGTATAGAATATTTAGCAACACCTATTTTTCTCTCTTAACTATTTAATATCTCTCTTGACCTCTTCTACTAGTGCCATTTCCCCTTTGTTAACCACTTCCGTGGAAACTGATGCAGGGTATATAATCAGTATCCCTACCATTTCATCTGTCATCCCCAGTGAATTTATTTTGCTCACACCGACAGGCCTTATCACCATCTTATTTCTTCCTCAGTCACGTATTTGTCGATAGAACACTTTACTATTTATGTTCATATTCTTATTTCCTCTTTGCTTTCCTAATGTTACTTTTTACCTCATTCCTAAGCTCATTGAATTCTCCTTCGTCCGCTCCTTTATTGTTTACCAGCTGAAGTGCCCGGCGGTGCCGAGGGATTTTTGAGGGCATGTTGTTGTTGGAAGAGAGAGAGAGAGCGACTGGGCGGAAGAGAGAGAGGGACTGGGGGGAAGAGAGAGAGGGACTGGGGGGAAGAGAGAGAGCGACTGGGGGGAAGAGAAGAGAGCGACTGGGGAGAACAGAGAGAGCGACTGGGGGGAAGAGAGAGAGTGACTGGGGGGAAGAGAGAGATCGAGAGGCTGGGGTGAAGAGAGAGAGTGACTGGGGGAAGAGAAATAGCGACTGGGGGTAGAGACAGATCGAATGGGGGTAGAGAGAATGCGACTGGGGGGAAGAGAGAGAGCGACTGGGTGAAGAGAGAGAGCGACTGGGGGAAAGAGAGAGAGCGACTGGGGGGAAGAGAGAGCGACTGTGGAAAGGGGGAAAGGGGGAGGCGGGGGAGGAAAAGAAGAGGGGGAAGAAAGGAGGAGGGGGAGAAAAGAGGGAGGGGGAGGAAGGGGGGAGGAAAGTGGGAGTGGGGGAGGAAAGGGGGAGGGGAGGGGGGAGGAAAGGAGGAGGGTGGAGGAAAGGGTGAGGGGAGGCGGGGAGGGGGAGGGGAGGGGGGAGGGGAGGAGGGGAGGAAAGGGAGCGGGGGAGAGAAGTGGGGGATGAAAGGGGGCGGGGGGAAGGGGAGGGGGGGAGGAAAGGGGGAGGGGCGGAGGAAAGTGGGAGGGGAGGGGGGAGGAAAGGGGGAGAGGGGGAGCAAAGGAGGAGGGGGAGGGGGAGGAAAGGGGGAGGGGGGAGGAAAGTGGGAGGGGGAGGAGGGAGGAAAGGGGACGGGGGGAAGAAAGGGGAGAGGGGAAGAAAGGGGAGGGGGGAGGAAAGGGGGAGGGGGACGAAAGGGGGAGGAAGGGAGGAAAGGGGGTGGAAAGGGGGAGGTGGAAGAAGTGGGAGGGGGAAGACGGGGGAACAAGGGGGGGAAGAAGGGGGAGGGGTGAAGAAGGGGAGGGGGAAGAAGGAGGAGGGGGAAGAAGGGGTAGGGGGAAGAGAGGGGAGGGGGTGGGGGGAAGAGGGGGGAGGGTGGAAGAAGGGGGAGGGGGAAGAAGGGGGAGGGGGAAGAAATGGGAGGGGGAAGAAGGGAAGAAGGGGGAGGGGGACGAAGGGGGAGGGGTGAAGTAGGGGGAGCAGGGGAGGGGGGAATAATGGGGAGCGGGGGAGGGGTGAAGAAGGGGAGGAGGGGGCGAAGAAGGGGGAGGGGGTGAGGGGGTAGAAGGGGGAGGAGGGGGGAGGGGGGAAGAAGAGGGAGGGGGCATGGGGAAGAAGGCAGAGGGGGGAAAGGGGGAGGGGGGAATGAGGGGCAGAGGGGGGAGGGGAGCGCCCCGTCAGCCCGAGCCCCGCCCCCGAGCCCCGCCCCCCCCGATCTCCCGAGTCCCGCCCACCCGATTTCCCGAGCCCCGACCTCCCGAGCCCCGCCCCCCACCCACCCGAGGCACGATCTCCCGAGGCCTGATCTCCGGATCCCCGCCCCCGATCTCCCGAGGCCCGATCTCCCGAGCCCCGCCCCCCGCCCTCCCGAGGCCCGATCTCCCGAGGCCCGATCTCCTGAGCCCCGCCCCCCGCCCTCATGAGTCCGGATCTCCGAGGCACGAGCTCTGGAGCCCTGCCCCCCGCCCTCCCGAACCCCGATCTCCCGAGGGCCGACCCTCCCCCCGATCTCCCGAATCTCGCCCCCTCCACCCCCGATCTCCCGGGGCCCGATCTCCCGTGCCCCGACCCCCCCCAGCCCCGATCTGCCGAACCCCGAGCTCCCGAGCCCCGCCTCCCGCCCGAGCCTGCTTCAAGAGCAGAGAGAGAGACGCCGCCGTGCAACCTACCGGGTGAGGCCCGGCCGGACTCAAGTCATGCGCGCTGACTCCTGCCCCACCCGCCTTTACTAAGATGGTGGCTGTGGCGACGCTCGGCTCAGGCCCGCCCCCTCCAGCCTTCACAAAATGGCGGCGATCGCGAGCTGCTTGTTGAGCGCGACGGGAGGTGCCTAGCTCGGCCATGGCTGGGCAACAGAGGCACAGGCTTACAGGCCTGGAAAAACGGTGAAAGATAGGAAAATTCTAGATGTTAGAGAAAAGATTTACAAATTAATTAACTTTTTTTAAAAACAATTTCTGTTTTAAAAGCAACTTTTTTTCACTGGAAATGTAGATTTGAAAAGAAACGCGCAGAAAATGGGAAAAAGAAATGAACAGTTTGCAATCAAGATGGCGGCCACTCACCTCGGTTCAGAATGATAAGGCCCGCTCACACATGCACCGATTGGTCAATCGTCAGGTCACTGAACTGCAGGATTGGTCAATCATCACGTCACTCAACTGTAGGATTGTCCGCCCACACACACAATGAACCCGCCCCCACTCGATGCAAATGAGCGGATAAAGATCGGAATTTTGAACGTTTTTTGGATGCCGTCGGCACAATTTTTGTCCGAGCAAAAAGTAAACACATCTACATGTGTCCCCTAATGATGCGCTTTCTTTTGATATAACATATGTGTAGGTACGCTCTATAACTTTTGATTGTATAGCCGGACAGAGAGACAGACAGAGAGACGGACAGAGAGGCAGACAGAGAGGCAGACAGAGAGACAGACAGAGAGACATACCGTTTTACATATATAGATTTCATTTGCGTGTGCCTTTTATTTAGATTAAATATTCTCCTCTGCTCTTGATTTATCCATGGCATAGTGGAATCTATTTCTCTTAGGGAGTGAGCCTTGGTCCAGGCGTAGAAAACCCACGTCTGAGTCAAAAGGTTATGGGTTCGAGCCAACTCCAGACATAGGAAGCGAGAGTTTACACCCAGCAGGTACTCGCGTCAGGTGGGAGTAGAGTGGCGCCCCCTTCCCCACGCCTTTCCATGCCGATCCCCCCTCCCGGCCATGCACAAACGCACACCATGCTGCATGTAGTCAGTCCTTCTGGTAGGCAGTTGTTAGTCCAATGAACAACCTGTCAATGTAGAAAGGGACTTTGTTATGTAAACAACCCAATTCTGCAAGGTGTGAAGCAGTGGAAGAAACGAGTTGTGTCGTCTGCCATTAGGCATGGAAAAGAAGAAGACGATATTTCAGCTGAACAAACTGTCCTTTAAATATACACCACTGTTGCTCTAACACTTCCTCTGTCAACATTTTCCTCCCTTCCCTCCTCCTCATTCGCTCATATTTGACTTTTCACAATATATTACTTTGGTCTTTGTACGATCTACCTCTCTCAATCATTATCGTAAACCTTATTATTGTGACTTTTAAAAGTCTATGGAATTGTTATCATGGCATGGAGGAAAAGGCGCTATATGCTTCTAATAATAATTTTTCAGGGCCTGAGAAGTTGTTCAGCTGTAATTATGACTTAGTTCCCCCATTAAAAACTCAGTTGCACATCGTTCAACAAGGTTTAACATTCTCAATGTTTTTTACAGCGAGAATAGTCAAGTTCGCGTCAAATCTCTGATTCTGTGATGATTGCATCTGCGATGACTGCAACAGCGCACCCTGTGGATGTGCAGGGTATTACTGACATCAACTTACGAATGTCCGCGTTTAACTGCGCAAGTGCGGACGCCTGACATTGCTGTCAGTTTCACACAGTAAGGAAGGCGAACAATGACAGTTTCACGGTCATTGCAAACCGAATATTGCGGGCAAAAGTTGATGGATTGAACATCCCCACATTCATTTCCAAGAGACAGGTTTTTAGCCCTGGACTTAAGAAAGGAGGGAGAGAGAAAACTGAGAACTACAGACCAGTTCGCCTGATATCAGTAGAAGGGAAAATACTACAAACTATTATTAAGGACATGGTAACAGGGCACTCAGAAAATAATAATAGGATTGGGTAGAGTCAACACGGATTTATAGAAACATAGAAGATAGGAGCAGGAGTAGGCCATTCGGCCCCTCGAGTCTGCTCCACCATTTAATGTGATCATGGCTGATCATCCAAATTCAGTAGTCTGCCCCTGATTACTCCCCATATCCCTTGATCCCCTTAGCCCTAAGAAATCTATCTAACTCCTTCTTGAATATATTTAATGAATTGGTCTCAACTGCCTTCTGTGGTAGAGAATACCAGAGGTTCACCACTCTCTTGGTGAAGAAATTCCTGCACATCTCTGTCCTAAATGGCTCACCCCTTATCTTTGGACAGTGACCCCTGGTTCTGGACTCGCCCGCCATCGGGAACATCCTTCCTGCATCTAGTCTCTCTAGTCCTGTTAGAATTTTATAAGTTTCAATGAGATCCCCTCTCATTCTTCTAAACTGAAGCGAATATAAGCCCAATCGACCCAATCTCTCCTCATACATCATTCCTGTCATCCCAGGTATCAGTCTGGTGAATCTTCGCTGCTCTCCCTCCATGGCAAGAACATCCTTCCTCAGATAAGCCGAACAAAACTGCACACAATACTCAAGGTGTGGTCTCAGCAAGGCCCTGTACAACTGCAGCAAGACTTCCTTGCTCCTGAACTCGAATCCTCTCGCTACGAAGGCCAACATACCATTTGCCTTCTAAACCGCCTGCTGCACCTGCATCCTTACCTTCAGCGACTGGTGCACAAGGACACCCAGGTCTCGTTGCACCTCCCGTTCTCCCAATCTGTTGCTGTTCAGATAATAATCTGCCTTCCTGTTTTTGCCTTCAAAGTGGATGACCTCGCATTTATCCACATTATACTGCATCTGCCATGCATTTGCTCAAACACCCAAACTGTCCAAACCATACGGAAGTTTCTCAGCATCCTCCTCACAGCACACACGCCCACCCAGCATTGTTTCATCTGCAAACTGGGAGATATTTCATCTAGTTCCCTGGTCTAGATCATCAATATATTTTGTGAATAGCTGGGGACCTAGCACCGATCCCTGTGGTACCCCACTAGCCACTGACTGCCACTCGGAAAAAGACCCGTTTGTTGCAACACTTTGCTCCCTGTCTGGCAACCAGTTCTCTATCCAAGTCAGTACCTTACCCCCAATCCCATGTGCTTTAACTTTACATGCTAATCTCTTATGCGGGACCTTATCAAAAGCCTTCTGAAAGTCCAAATACACCACATCCACTGGTTCTCCCTTATCTATTTTACCAGTTACATCCTCAAAAATTCCAGTAGATTAGTCAAGCACGATTTACCTTTTGTAAGTCATTGTTGACTTTGTCCGATCCTGTCAGTGTTTTCCAAGTGCTCTGCTATTACATCTTTTATAATGGACTCTAGCATTTTCCACACTACCGATGTCAGGCTTCCCGGTCTATAATTACCCATTTTCCCTCTACCACCTTTTTTGAATAGTGGGTTTATATTAGCTGCCCTCCAATCCATGGGAACTGTTCCAGAGTCTATAGAATTTTGGAAGATGACCAGCAATGCATCTACTATTTCTAGGGCCACTTCCTTAAGTGCCGTACGATGTAGATTATCAGGCCCTCGGGATTTATTGGTCATCAATCCCGTCAATTTTCCTAACACCATATCCCTACAAATGCTGATTTCATTCAGTTCCTCCCTCTCATTAGAACCTATGCTCCCCGACATCACTGGGAGGTTATTTGTGTCCTCCTTTGTGAAGACACTACCAAAGTATGTATTTAATTGCCCAGCCATGTCTTTGTTCCCCATTATAAATTCCCCTGATTCTGACTGCAATGGACCTACGCTTGACTTCATCAATCTTTTTTCTCTTCACATATCTATAGAAGCTTTTACAGTCAGTTTCTATGTTCCCTGCAAGCTTACTCTCATACTTTATTTTCCCCCTCTTAATTAATCCCTTTGTCCTCCTTTGCTGAATCCCAAACAGTTCCTAATCCTCAGATTTGCTGCTTTTTCTGGCCAATTTATATGTCATCTCCTTGGATCTTATGCTATCCCTAATTTCCCTTGTTAGCCACGGTTGAGTCACCTGTTTTGTTTCCTTTTTATGCCAAACAAAGATGAACATATTCCGTAGCTCATCCATGTGATCTTTAAAAGTTTGCCATTGCCTATCCACCGTCAACCCTTTAAATAATGTTCCCCAATCCATCCTAGTCAATTCGTGCCTCATATCATCATAATTTCATTAATTTAAATTCAGGATCCTAGTCTCTGAGCCAACTACTTCGCACTTCATCTTAATGAAAAATTCTATCATATTATGATCGCTCCACCCCAAGGGGTCTCGCACAACAAGTTTGCTAATTAATCCTTTCTCATTACATAATACCCAGCCTAAGATGGCCTGATCTCTAGTTGGTTCCTCGACACATTGGTCCAGGAAACCATCCCGTATACACTCCAGGAATTCCTCCTCCACAGTAATGTTATTCATTTGGTTTACCCAATCTATATGTAGATTAAAGTCACCAGTGATTACTGCTGTGCCCTTATTACACGCTTCACTAATTTTACATTTAATGCCATCCCCAACCTCAGCATTACTGTTTGGGGGTCTGTATACAACTCCCACTAACGTTTTCTGCCCTTTTTATTTCTCAGCTCTATCCATACAGATTCCACATCATCAGAGCTAATATCCTTCCTTACTATTGTGTTAATCTCCTCTTTAACCAGCAATGCTACCTCACCTCCTTTTCCTTTTTGCCTGGCTTTCCTGAATATTGAATACCCCTAGATGTTGAGTTCCCAGCCTTGGTCACCCTGGAGCCATGTCTCTGTAATCCCAATTATATCATAAACATTTACATATATTTGCGCATCTATTTCACCCACCTTATTATGAATGCTCCTCGCATTAAGACACAAAGCCTTCAGGCTTCTTTTTTAACACTCTTAGGCCTTTTAAATTATTATTTACTGTGGCCATGTTTGATTTACACCCTTGATTTCTCTGACTGCCACTTTTGCTTTTCTCCTTCCTGTCTTTTGCTTCTATCCTTGCTTCCCTTTCCTCTGCCTCCTTGCACAGTTTCCCAACCCCCTGCCATTTTAGTTTAAACCCTCCCCAACAGCACTAGCAAACAGTCCCCCTAGCACGTCGGTCCTGGTCCTGCCCAGGTGCAAACTGTCCAGTATGTACTGGTCCCACCTCCCCCAGAGCTGGTTCCAATGTCCCAGGAGTTTGAATCCCTCACCCTTGCACTATTCCTCTAGCCACGTATTCATCTGAAATATCCTTCTATTTCAACTCTGACTAGCACGTGGCACTGGTAGCAATCCTGAGATTACTACCTTTGAGGCCCTATTTTTTAATTTACCTCCTAACTCCCTATATTCAGCTTTTGGACCTCAACCCGGTTTTTACCTATATCGTTGGTACCTATATGCACCACAACAACTGGGCATTCACCCTCCCCCTCCAGAATGCTCTGCATCAACTCCAAGGCATCCTTGGCCCTTGCACCAGGGAGGCAACATACCATCCTGGGGTCACGCTTGCGGCCGCAGAAACGCCTATCTATTCCCCATACAATAGAATCCCCTATTACTACAGCTCTACCGCTCGTTTTACCTCCCGTCCAGTGCAGCAGAACCACCCACGGTGCCAGGAAATTGGCTATCTCACTCAACAATATCCAAATTGGTATGTCTGTTTGAGATGGGAATGCCCACAGGGGACCCCTGCACTACTTGCCTGCGCCTACTACTCTGCCTGGCGGTCATGCATTCCCTTCCAGCCTTTACCTGCGGTGTGACCAACTGATTAAACATGATATCCACGACGTCCTCAGCATCACGAATGTGCCAATATGTTTCCATTCGCAGCTCCAGCACTGCAATGTGATCTGTCAGTAGCTGCAGCGAGATACATTTCCCACACACATGGTCATCAGGGACACAGGAAGTGCCCCTGATTTCCCACATAGTGCAGGAGGAGCATGCCACGAGGTCGACCTGTGCTGTCATGACTTACCCTTCAATTAATTTAAATTAACTTAAATCAAATCAATATCGCCAATTACACTCCAATTAAATGATATACTCAAGGGCCCTTGGTTACTAGCACTCCCCGATACACAACAGAGACCTTAGAAACTATAACCACAAAATTTAAGTCAATCTAAACTTTATAAACGATTAACCTTAACTGTCAAACTATAGAGCAGTATAGATTTTCACCTGGTCATACTCGCCCATGCTTCCTCTTGCCGGCGTCACTTTTGGAATCATGGCGTGGCTCTGGAATGCCGCTGCTGGTCTGCGAGATTGACCGGCCTTTGAGAAAATACCCGTGAAAGTGAGTTTAAATACACACTACTCTCCTGCTGCTACCGACACTGGCCTCTTCCTACAGGGTGCAAAGTGAGGAAAAACAAAGGTGAAGCAAGGGAGCTCCTCCTTCCATTCCTCACTTGGAGTTTGTTGATGTTATAAATAGCTGAATAGATAAGGGGGAACCAGTGGATGTGTTGTATTTGAACTTTCAGAAGGCATTCGATAAGGTGCAACACAAGAGGTTATTAAACAAAATTAGGACTCATGGGATTGGGGATAATATACGAGCATGGATTGAGAACTGGTTAACGGACAGAAAACAGATAGTAGGGATATGCTGGTTATTTTCAGGTTGGCAGGCTGTAACTAGTGGGGTACGGCAAGGATCACTTCTTGGGCCTCAGCTATTCAGAATCTACATCAATGACTTGAATGAGGGGACCAAATGTAATATATCCAAGTTTTCTGATGATACAAAGCTGGGTGGGAATTTAAGATCGGAGGAGGATGCAAGAAGCCTTCAAGGGGATATAGCGCAAGAACATGGCAAATGGACTATAATGTAGAGAAATGTGAAGTTATCCACTTTGGTCGGAAAAAAACAAATGCAGATTATTTTTTAAATTGTGAGTGATTGGATAATGTTGGTGTTCAGAGGGACCTGTGCATGAATCATTGAAAGTTAACATGCAGGTACAGCAAGCAATTAGGAAAGCAAATGTTATGTTGGCCTTTATTACAAGAGGATTTGAGTATAAGAGTAAATATGTCTTACTGCAAATATATATTGGCCTTTTGCGACCACATCTGGAGTATTGTGTACAGTTTCGGTCTCCTTAACTCAGGAAGGATGCACTTCCCATAGAGGAATTGCAACGAAGGTTCACCAGACTGGTTCCTGGTGTATGAAGATTGTCCTATGAGGAGAGATTGTATAGACTAGGCCTCTATTCTCTAGAGTTTAGAAGAATGAGAGGTGATCTCATTGAAACATACACAATTCTTACAGGGCTTAACAGGGTAAATGCAGGCAGGATATTTCCCCTGTCTGGGCCACAGACACAGAATAATGAGTCGGCAAATTAGGACTGAGATGAGGAAAGGTTTCTTCACTCAGAGGGTGGTGAATCTTTGGAATTCTCTACCCCAGAGGGCTGTGGAAGCTCAGTCTTTGAGTATATTCAAGACAGAGTTCGATAGATTTTTGAATATTAAGGAAATCAAGGGATATGTGGATAGTGCAGGAAAATGGAGATGAGGTAGAAGATCAGCCAAGACCTGACTGAATGGTGGGGAAGGCTTGAGGGACCGAATGGCCTACTCCTGCTCCTATTTCTTATGTTATCATGTTCATATGATCCAGGTGCAGCCGGGTACAGAACATTGCAGCTGAAGTTATCTGAATATATTTCAATTATTTACCTGTATACAATCAGGTGTTGGTACCACCGATAATATGCAATGCATATGTGTATGTCCCAATCCTTATTTTGCAGTCTGTAAAATGATTACCAATTGAATGATAATCAGATTTATTTACTGGCAAATCAAGGTGCTTTATTGATAATTCGCGATATTATATCAATATTGTATTGCTTGAAAAATGGTTTGCAAGACACATGAATATTGCTGAACTGCCGACATTACAAGCAGTGCAGTGAAAAGCCACTAATGCTCAGGATGAGAATTCCACTGATAGACTGAGATTGGGGTTTGATTCAAAAGTTTTGCATTAATTTAATATGATAGTGACACTGAACTGGGTAAATGGCTTCTCCCCATCTGATTTCCACAGGGTCTTGTTTACACAGGCTGAAACTTCCTAAATTTCCAAGTTCTATTTTTTCAGAAGCAGTGTCCATTCAGGTACATGTGTCTCTGTTCAAGAGAGAGGCGAACATTTAATCAGTTTAAGAAGCTGCGAACAGACAGAAGGAACTGGAATGAGGGTGGCACAGAATTCTTTGAAGTCTTGTCGTATTTCCTATTTTCAGACAGCTCATTTCCTCGCCAACGGAATTAAACAGTATTTCTGTCAGTTTCAACAATCTCGTCTTCTCCTTCTTTCAGTTATATCTTACACGAACCAAATTCTGGATTTTTTAAGAATGTTCTTCGATTTATTCCTTTAATAATTTGGCTGATGTCACCTGATGACATCGATTTATGCTGGAGTAGGGCTTCACAGAAATGCTAGCTTGACCAAGTTAAACTGTTTCCTTGTGATAAAATTCAACAAAAACTATTAGAGGTGTTGTACTGCATATACACTTAGTACTTTGAAAATATCAATATATGTTTTTGCATATGTGTGTGCATGGATGTATGTATTTGTGTGGGGTGGGTGTGTGTGTTTGGTGTGTGAGTTTGTGTGTGTGCGTTTATGAGTGTGTGTGTGTGTACGAGTGTTTGTGTGTGGGAGGTGTGTGTGTGTGTGTGAGTGGGTGGTGGGGGTGTTTGTGTCGGGTGTGTGTATGTATGTGTGTGTCCGGTGGGTGGGTGCATGTATGTGTGTAGGGGGAAGGTGTGGGTGTGGGGGCTGTGTGTGGGGGGCTGATATTGTGCGGGGTATGTGTGTGTGTTTGGGGTGCGTGTGTATGTGTGTGTGGTGGTAGGTGTGTGTATGGGTGGTGCGTGTGCATTTGCGTGAGTGTGTGAGTTGTGTGTTTTGTTTGTGGGGTGTGTGTATGTGTATGTGTGGGTGTGTTTGTTTGAGTGGGTGTGTGTGTGGGGGATGTGTGTGGTGTGTGGGAGGTGGGCGCATGTGTGTGTTTGTGGGGTAGGTATGTGTTGAGTGTGTGTGTGTGGCGTGTGTGGGGTGTGTGTGTGGGTGTGTGTTTATGTTTGTGTGTAGGGTGTGTGTTTGTGGTGTGGCTGGGTTTATGCTTATGTTTGTGTATGGGGTGTGTGTGGGCGTGGGAGGTGGATGGGTCGGGGGTGGGTGGGTGTCTTTTTATGTTTGTGTGGGAGGTGGGTGCATGTATGTGTGTGGGCTGTGTGTGTGTGTGTGTGGGCGGTTGATGGGTCGTGGGTGGGTGGGTGTCTGTTTCTGTTTCTGTGGGGGGGTGTGTGTGTATGTGTGTGGGGTGTATGTGTGTGTGTGGGCGGTAGATGGGTCAGTGGTGGGTGGGTGTCTGTATGTTTGTGTGGGGGTGGGTGGGTGTATTTGTGTGGGGTGTGTGTGTGGGCAGTGGATGGGTGGGGGTGGGTGGATGTCTGTTTATGTTTATGTGGGGGGTGGGAGTGTGAGTGGGGTGTGTGTGTGGGAGGGAATGTATTTGTGTGTAAGTGTGAGTGGGGTGGGTGGGTGTATGTGGGGTGTGTGGGGTCTGTGTGTGTGGGCGGTGGATGGGTGGGAGTTGGGTGGGTGTCTGTTTATATTTGTGTGTGGGGTGGGTGGGTGTATGTGTGTCGCTTATGATGACTGTTAGAGAGCCAACTTATTTTGAAGACAGATTCCAATTGACCCGTTACAAATTCCATCCAACACTGTAAAAGAGGGCCTGCATGGTATCGGGAGCGATCTACAAATGTTTTGCCATTTGATATTAAAAACATTAAAAATTAATAAATGGGGGAAATATAGGAATTCAAAATGCAACCAGTATTATCTGTATCACACACATTGCACACAAATATTAATATTAAACTGATAGATAGAACGATAGATAGATAGATAGATAGATAGATAGATAGATAGACAGAGATAGAGAGATAGATAGATAGATAGATAGATAGGCAAGGAGATAGATAGAGAGAGATAGGGAGATAGAAAGGGAGATAGGAAGGGAGATAGCAAGGGAGATATATAGATGGATGAACGGAGTGGTGGATGGATGATTGGAAGGATGGAAAGATGGGCATGAATAACGCTGTACAATATTCTCATCCCTGTGATGGTCTACTATCTGACATCAAGCAGCCCGCTTATATTTGTATCAGTATGGAGCCTTCAGTCCGTCCTGATTTTCTGCATCATTTCAATCCCTATGGCAACCAAAACCAGAGAGATTAGTTTCACCTGGAGAAGCCTGAAGATACCCATGCGGTACTGATGCTCCTTCTCTGGTGATGGGGAATATTCATCTCAAAGATATAAAGCGAGCACGTGACTGGGATAAGATGAGACAAGTATAATATTTGGAACATGTGGCCCTTCATATACAACAAAGAACTCAACATATCCTCAGCCGAATTTCTTCAACTACATCAGGAACATTGCAGATCAACAGGTACATCATTATCTCACTTCCCCATCTAAATACTTGCTCCTCTGTGAGACTGGTGCAGTCAGACCATTCTGAACAGCGTGGATAAAAGGAGCATGAACTGTGACTTTATTTCCCGCCATATATTCATTGTAATCATTGTCACAGTGAAATGTGTCCTGTGTATTTTGCATATTGCAGCCCAAATTAAAATGGCCTTAACCTCTTTATCCACTCTCCCCAGAGCCATTCCATTGAGTCCATTCATCCACTGAATGAATTGTTCAACAGTTGGGCGGATGAAGTCAGTACATCACTGAGATGTGCTCAGGTTGCTGGTGAGTGGTCACCGCAATGGAGAAATTTGGTTAGAGTGGACATGTTGCAGCAGCCGCACAGAGCTGAGTCAGTGAAGTTGCTGTCCATGGTGATTTGAATCACGGTTTATGACAAGGTTATAGGGTCAGTGCTCTATGAAATGAGGTTAGAAGTATCCTATTGCTCAGAAGATTGTACTTTTGTCGTGTGATTGTTTAGAGTCGTGGAGAACTAGTATAGGGATATAAGATGCCATTATAAATATTTAGCAATTACTTCTCCACGTCATTTTCTAGGCTAAATGTAAATCTTCAAAGCCTTTATTAATGTCCCATACACTTAACAAATATTTATTTATATTGAAGTGATATTGATGAATTGTTTTTCAGAGAATGACTCTGAGTAGATTGATGCCTGTTTGACCCACTTCCCCTTGTATAAGAGGCTTTGTCCCATCATCTACATATTATAACTGTGGATTGTGCGCAGTTCCCATTCCCACTCAATATCCCGTTGTCACGAGTAACAAATTGTCTCAGCGCCAACTAACAGATAGAGCGACAGATGGACAGACAGAGACTAATTGGACCACTGGTATTTTCCAGGTGGCCATATTACTAATCAAATTATATTTCTCAATACTTTCCTCCTTCATTGTGTTTTCCAAACGTTTCTCAATCCAGTGATGCTTTCAATCTATTGATAGTTTCCCACTAATCAACTTTCTGAAACAATGGACAGCTTGCAATCGATTGATGTTTCTCGAACTATTAATTATTCCTATCACTGATATCACGCCAAATTGATTGACGTTTCTAGATCTAGCAATGATTCCCCACCCTTTCATCACTCCCAATTGAATCATGTATTGGACCCGGACATGGCGGCCCCGGATTATGTGGCTTGAGTCTCTGGAGAGCGGGGCTCGAACTCACAACCTTCTGACTCAAGGGGCGAGAGTGCCTACACTTCAAAAGTTTTTCATTGGTTGTGAAGCACTTTGGAATGACTGAGGTTAATAAAGGTCGCTTATCAATACAGTCCTTTCCTACTGCTTGGAGCAGAGTCTGTGCCAACATTGAAGAATTGGTTCGATATGTAGTTGAAGAAAGGGAGTTAAAGGGATATGGACACAAGGCGGGAAAGTGGGATTATGATTATTGCTGTTATGGAGGGCTAGCATGGACAAGAAGAGCTGAAGGCCCTATTCACCGTCCTGTAATCTCCGTGCTGTTCAGTGATAGGAACCCTTGTCAGCTTATCGCTAATCTCACAGCCTGAGTTTCTGATCCAGTCCTCCCCAGTTTAAAATTATACCACCCATGTAAATTACGATTGTTATTTTTCAGACTCCAACTAAAGCAACATTTCGACACCTACGAACAGAAAAACAGCGGCTTTCAAATATACACTAAACCTCGTTACAGCTGAAATGATGGGTGCTTCATATCTGCCGTGAAGGGGTTGGTGTAGATCATGTTTAACAATGGATAAACTTTAAATCGATTAAACAACAACATCTTTCATTTAGGAACCTGTTTTAACCGAGTAAAGTCTCCCAAGGCGCTTCACAGACGCGTCAATTATACAGGAATTGACACAGAGCCACGTGAGGAGATATTGGGAGAGGTGATTAAAAAGCTCTGTCAAAGAGATAAGTTCTGAGGAGCATCTTAAAGGAGGAGAGCGGGAGAGAGCTGGAGAGGTGAGGGAATTCCAGAGTTTAGGGCCTTGGCATCTGAAAGCATAACCATCAATGGTGGAGCAATGAAAATCGGGGATGTACAAGAGGCCAGAATTGGAGGAGTGCAGAGATCACATATAGTTATTTTTGTCTTATAATACTCCTTTGACGCCCATGCGACATTTTACTACGTTAAAGGTGCTATAAAAATACAAGTTGGGCTGCAAGAGATAGCAGAGAGAGGGAGGGTCGAGAGCTTTGAGGGATTTGAAATCAAGGCGTTGCCAGACTGAGAGCCAATGTAGATCAATTAGTGCAGGATGACGGGTGAATGGGCCTTGGTGTGAGTTAGGATGATTGGTAAATGGGTTTGGTGTGAGTTAGAATGATGAATGAATATGCCTTGGTGTGAGTTAAGTTGATGGGTGAATGGGTTTTCATCTGCGAAAGGATGGTGGATGAATGGATCTTGGTGTGAGTTAGGATGATGGGTGAATGGTTCTTTGTGTGAGTCAGGATGTTGGGTGAATGGATCTAGGTTTGAGATAGGAAGATGGGTGAATGGGTCTTGGTGTGAGTTGGGATGATGGGTGAAAGAGCCTTGGTGTGAGATAGAATGATGGGCGAATGGGGCTAGGTGTAAATTAGGATGATGGGCGAATGGGGCTTGGTGTGAGTTAGGATGAGGGGTGAATGGATCTACGTGTGAGTTACGATGATGTGTGAATGTGGCTTGGTGTGAGTAAGGATGATGGGTGAATGGATTTAGGTGTGAGTTATGGTGGTGGTTGAATGCGTCTTGGTGTGAGATAGGATGATGGGTGAATGTGTCTTAGTGTGAGTTAGGTTGATGGCTGAATGTGTGTTGGTGTGAGTTAGGATAATGGGTGAATGGGTCTTGGAGAGTGTTAGGATGGTGGGTGAATGCGGATTCGTGTGAGTTAGGATGATGGGTGAATGGGGCTTGGTAGGAGTTAGGATGGTGGGTGAATGCAGCTTGGTGTGAGTTAGGATGATAAGTGAACGGGTCTTGGTGTGAGTTCGGATGATGGATGAATGGGTCTTGCTGTGAGTTATGCTGATGTTTGAATGGACTTGGTGTAAGTTAGGATGATGGGTAAATGGTCTTGGTGTGAGTTAGAATGATGGGTGAATGGGGCTTGGTCTGAGTTAGGATGATGGGGGAATGGGTCTGGGTGTGAGTTCGGATGAATGGTGAATGAGTCTTGGTGTGAATTAGGATGAAGGTTGAATGGTGCTTTGTGTGAGTTAGAATGATGGGTGAATGGGTCTTGGTGTGAGTTGCGATGATGGATGAATGGTTCTTGGTGTGAGTAAGGATGATGGGTGAATGGGGCTTGGTGTGGGTTTGAATGATGAGTGAATGGGCCTTTGTGTGAGTTGGGATGATGGAGAATGTGTCTTGGTGTGAGTTGGGATGATGGTTAGTGAATCTTGGTGTGAGGTAGCACGATGTTGAATGTGTCTTGGTGTGAGTTAAATTGATGGGTCAATGTGTCTTGGTGTGAATTGTGATGATGGGTGAGTGGGTCTTGGTGTGAGATAAAATGACGTGTGAATGGGGCTAGGTGTAAGTTAGGATGGTGGGTGAATGCGACTTTGTGTGAGTTAGGATGATGGGTGAGTGGGGAATGGTGTGATATAGGATGAAGGGTGAATGGGGCTTGGTGTGAGTTGGGATGATGGGTGAATGGGTCTTGGTGTGAGTTAGCATGATGGTGAATGTGTCTTGGTGTGAGTTAGAATGATGGGCGAATGGGTCTTGGTGTGAATTGGGATGATGGCTGAGTGGGTCTTGGTGTGAGATAAAATGATGGGTGAACGGGGCTAGGTGTAAGTTAGGATGATGGGTGAATGCGACTTGGTGTGAGTTAGGATGATGGGTGAGTGGGGAATGGTGTGATATATGATGAAGGTTGAATGGGGCTTGGTGTGAGTTGGGAAGATGGGTGGATGGGTCTTGTTGTGAGTTAGCAGGATGGTGAATGTGTCTTGGTGTGAGTTAGGATGATGGGTGACTGGTCTTGGTGTGAGTTGGGATAATGGATGAACGGGTCTTGGTGTGTGTTTGGAGGATGTGTGAAAGCGTCTTCGTGTGAGTTCAGTTGATGGGAGGGTGGGGCTTGGTTTGATTTAGAATGATGGGTGAATGGGTTTTGTTGTGAGATAGGATGGTTGGTGATTGGGTCTTGGTGTAAGCTGGATGATGTGTGAATGGGTCTTGGTGTGAGCAAGGATGATGGGTGAATGAGGCTTGGTGTGGGTTAGAATGATGAGTGAATGTGTCTTTGTGTGAGTTGGGATGATGGGTGAATGGGTCTTGGTGTGAGATAGAATGATGGGTGAATGGGGCTTGGTGTGAGACAGGATGGTGGTTGAATGGGGCTTGGTGTGTGTTAGGATGATGGGAGAATTGTTCTTGGTGTGAGTCAGGATGATTGGTGAATGGCTCTTGGTGTAAGTTAGGATGATGGGCGAATGGCTCTTGGTTTAATTTAGGATGATGTGTGAATGGGTCCTGGTGTGAGTTAGAATGATGGCTGAATGGGGCTTGCTGTGGATTAAGATGATGGGTGTTTGGGTCTTGGTGCGAGTTCAGAGGATGGGTGGATTTATGCTTGGTGTAAGTTAGAATCATGGGTGAATGGGGATTGGTGTGAGTTAGGATGATGGGTGAATGGGTCGCTGTGAGATAGATGATGGGTGAATGGGTTTTGGTGTGAGTTAGGATGCTGGGTTAATGGTTCGGTGTCAGTTAGGATGGTGGGTGAATGGGGCTTGGTGTGAGTTAGGATGAGGGCTGAATGGATGTAGGTGTGAGTAACGATGATGTGTGAATGTGTCTTGGTGTGAGTTAGGATTATGGATGAATGGATCTATGTGTGAGTTAGTGTCGTGGGTGAATGGATCTAGGTGAGAGTTATTGTCGTGGTTGAATGGGTCTTCGTGTGAGGTAGGATGATGGGTGAATGGGCCTTGGTGTGAGATAGGATGATGTGTGATGGGCCCTGGTGTGAGATAGGATGATGGGTGACTGTGTGTTGGTGTGAGTTGGGATGATGGGTGAATGGGTCTTGGTGAGTGTTAGGAAGGTGGGTGAATGCGGATTGGTGTGAGTTAGGATGATGGGTGAATGGGGCTTAGTATGAGTTAGGATGGTGGGTGAATGCGGCTTGGTGTGAGTTAGGATGATGAGTGAACGGTTCTTAGTGTGAGTTCGGATGATGGATTAATGGGTCTTGTTGTGAGTTAGGATGATGTTTAAATGGACTTGTTGTAAGTTAGGATGATGGGTGAATGGTCTTGCTATGAGTTAGAATGATGGGGGAATGGGGCTTGGTGTGAGTTAGGATGTGGGGTAATGGTTCTGGGTGTGAGTTAGGAAGATGGGTGAATGGGTCTTGGTGTGAGTTGGGATGGTGGGTGAATGGGTCTTTGTGTGAGTTGGGATGATGGGTGAATGGGTCTTGATTTGAGTTGGGATGATGGGTGAACGGGTCTTGATGTGAGTTAGCATGATGGTGAATGTCTCCTGGTGTGAGTTAGAATGATGGGTGAATGGGGCTTGGTGTGAATTGGGATGATGGGGGAATGCGACTTGGTGTGAGTTAGGATGATGGGTGAGTGAGGATTGGTGCGAGTTAGGATGGTGGGTGAATGGGTCTTGATGTGAATTAGGAAGCTGGGTGAATAGGTCTTGGTCTTAATTCGGAAGTAGTTGAATGGGGCTTGGTGTGGGTTAGGATGATGGGTGAATGTGACTGGGTGTGAGTTAGGATGATGAGTGAATAGTCTTGCTGTGAGTTGGGATAATGGATGAAAGGGTCTTGGTGTGTGTTAGGAGGATGGGTGAATGTGTCTTGGTGTGAGTTCGGTTGATGGGTGAGTTTGTCTTGGTTTGAGTTAGAATGATGTGTGAATGGGTATTGTTGTGAGTTAGGAAGGTGGGTGAATTTATCTTCGTGTCAGTTAGGATGATATGTGAATGGGTCTTGGTGTCAGTAAGGATGATGGGTGAATGGGTCTTGGTGTGAGATAGAATGATGGGTGAATGGGGCTTGGTGTGAGATATGATGATGTTTGAATGGGGCTTGGTGTGGGTTAGGATGATGGGTGAATGTTACTTTTTGTAAGTTAGGATGATGTGTGAATGTCTCTTGGTTTAATATAGGATGATAGGTGAATGGTCTTGGTTTCAGTTGGGATAATGGATGAAAGGGTCTTGGTGTGTGTTAGGAGGATGGGTGAATGCATCTTGGTATGAGTTCGGTTGATGGGTGAGTGGGGCTTGGTGTGAGTTAGAATGATGGGGAATGGGGCTTGGTGTGAGTTATGATGATGGTTGAATGGGGCTTGGTGTGGGTTAGGCTGATGGGTGAATGGTTCTTCGTGTGAGTTAGGATGATGGGTGAATGGCTCTTGGTTTGAGTTGGGATGATGGGTGAATGGGTCTTGGTGTGAGTTGGGATGATGTGTGAATGGGTCTTGGTGTTAGTAAGGATGATTTGTGAATTGGGCTTGGTGTGGGTCAGAATGATGAGTGAATGGATGTTTGTGTGAGTTGGGATGATGGGTGAATGTGCCTTGGTGTGAGTTAGGATGATGGGTGAACGGGTCTTGATGTGAGTTAGCATGATGGTGAATGTGAATTGGTGTGAGTTAGAATGATGGGTGAATGGGGCTTGGTGTGAATTGGGATGATGGGTGAATGCGACTTGGTGTGAGTTAGGTTAATTGGTGAGTGGGGATTGGTGTGAGTTAGGATGGTGGGTGAATGGGTCTTGGTGTGAGTTAGGATGATGGGTGAATGCGACTGCGTGTGAGTTAGGATGATGGGTGAATGGTCTTGCTGTGAATTGGGATAATGGATGAAATGGTCTTGGTGTGTGTTAGGAGGATGGGTGAATGCGTTTTGGTGTGAGTTCGTTTGATGGGTGAGTTTCTCTTTGTTCCAGTTAGAATGATGTGTGAATGGGTTTTGTTGTGAGTTAGGTAGGTGGGTGAATGGATCTTCGTGTAAGTTAGGATGATGTGTGAATGTCTCTTGGTTTAATATAGGATGATTGGTGAATGGTCTTGGTGTGAGCTGGGATAATGGATGAATGGGTCTTGGTGTGTGTTAGGAGGATGTGTGAATGCGTCTTGGTATGAGTTCGGTTGATGTGTGAGTGGGACTTGGTGAGAGTCAGAATGATGGGTGAATGGGGCTTGGTGTGAGATATGGTGACGGTTGAATGGGGCTTGGTGTGGGTTAGGATGATGGGTGAAATTTTCTTCGTGTGAGTTAGGATGATGCTTGAATGACTATTGGTTTGAGTTGGGATGATGGGTGAATGTGTCTTGGTGTGAGTTGGGATGATGGGTAAATGGGTCTTGGTGTTAGTAAGGATGATGGGTGAATGGGGCTTGGTGTGGGTTAGAATGATGAGTAAATGGATCTTTGTGTGAGTTGGGATGGTGGGAGAATGGGTCTTGGTGTGAGTTAGGATGATGGGTGAACGGGTCTTGATGTGAGTTAGCATGATGGTGAATGTGTCTTGGTGTGAGTTAGAATGAAGTGTGAATGGGGCTTGGTGTGAGTTAGGATGATGGGTGAGTGGGGATTGGTGTGAGTTAGGATGGTGGGTGAATGGGTCTTGGTGTTAGTTGGGATGATGGGTGAATGGGTGTTGGTGTGAGTTAGCATGATGGTGAATATGTCTTGGTGTGAGATAGAATGATGGGTGAATGGGTTTGGTGTGACTTGGGATGATGGTGAGTGGGTCTTGGTGTGAGATAAAATGATGGGTGAATGAGGCTTGATGTGAGGTAGGATGATGGGTGAATGCGACTGGGGGTGAGTTAGGATGGTGGGTGAATGGTCTTGGTGTGAGTTGGGATAATGGATGAAAGGGTCTTGGTGTGTGTTAGGAGGATGCGTGAATGCGTCTTGGTGTGCGTTCGGTTGATGGGTGAGTGGGGCTTCGTTTGAGTTAGAATGATGGGTGAATGGCTTTTGTCGTGAGTTAGGATGGTGGGTGAATGGGTCTTGGCGTAAGTTAGGATTATGTGTGAATGGGCCTTGGTGTGAGTAGGGATGATGGGTGAATGGGGCTTGGTGTGGGTTAGAATAATGAGTGAATGAGTCTTTGTGTCAGTTGGGATGATGGGTGTATAGGTCTTAGTGTGAGATAGAATGATGGGAGAATGGTGCTTGGTGTGAGATAGGATGATGGTTGAATTGGGCTTGTGTGGGTTAGGATGATGTGTGAATGGTACTTGGTGTGAGTTAGGATGATGGGTGAATGGCTCTTGGTGTAATATTAGGATGATGGGTGAATGGGTCTTGGTGTGGGTTGGGATGATAGGTGAGTGGGACTTGGTGTGAGTTAGCATGATGGTGAATGTATATTGGTGTGAGTTAGAATGATGGGTGAATGGGTCTTGGTGTGAATTGGGATGATGGGTGAGTGGGTCCTGGTGTGAGATAAAATATTTGGTGAATGGGGCTTGGTGTAAGTTAGGATGATGGGTGAATGCGACTGGGTGTGAGTTAGGATGATGAGTGAATAGTCTTGCTGTGAGTTTGGATAATGGATGAAAGGGTCTTGGTGTGTGTTAGGAGGATGGGTGAATGCGTCTTGGTGTGAGTTCGGTTGATGGGTGTGTTTGTCTTGGTTTGAGTTAGAATGATGTGTGAATGGGTATTGTTGTGAGTTAGGAAGGTGGGTGAATGGGACTGCGTGTAAGTTAGGATGATGTGTGAATGGGTCTTGGTGTCAGTAAGGATGATGGGTGAATAGGGCTTGGTGTGTGTTAGAATGGTGAGTGAATGGGTCTTGGTGTGAGATAGGATGATGGTTGAATGGGGCTTGGTGTGGGTTAGGATGATGGGTGAATGGTACTTGTTGTAAGTTAGGATGATGTGTGAATGTCTCATGGTTTAATATAGGATGATGGGTGAATGGTCTTGGTGTGAGTTGGGATAATGGATGAATGGGTGTTGGTGTGTGTTAGGAGGATGGGTGAATGCGTCTTGATAAGAGTTCGGTTGATGGGTGAGTGGGGCTTGGTTTGAGTTAGAATGATGTGTGAATGGGGATTGGTGTGAGACATGATGATGGTTGAATGGGGCTTGGTGTGGGTTAGGATGATGGGTGAATGGTTCTTCGTGTGAGTTAGGATGATGGGTTAATGGCTCTTGGTTTGAGTTGGGATGATGGGTGAATGGGTCTTGGTGTGATTAAGGATGATGGGTGAATGGGGCTTGGTGTGGGTTAGAATGATGAGTGAATGGATCTTTGTGTGAGTTGGGATGATGGGTGAATGGGTCTTGGTGTGAGTTATGATGATGGGTGAACGGGTCTTGATGTGAGTTAGCATGATGGTGAATGTGTCTTGGTGTGTGTTAGAATGATGGGTGAATGGGGTTTGGTGTGAATTGGGACACATAGATACATAGAAGATAGGAGCAGGAGTAGGCCATTCGGCCCTTCGTGCCTGCTCCGCCATTTAATGAGATCATGGCTGATCCTTTAATTCAGTATCCCGTCCCCGCCTTCTCTCCGTAACCCTTAACCCCTTTTGCCCGTAGAAATATATCTAATTCCCTCTTAAATATATTTAATGAGCTGGCGTACACTGCCCTCTGTGGCAATGAGTTCCACAGGTTCACCACTCTCTGAGTGAAGAAATTCCCCCTCATCTCTGTCCTAAATGGTTTAGCCCTTATCCTTAAATTATGTCCTCTAGTTCTGTTCTCACCCGCCAAGGGAAACATTCCTTCTGCATCCAGTCTGTCTAGACCTGTCAGAATTTTATACACTTCTATGAGGTCCCCTCTCAATCTTCTAAACTCCAGTGTGTACATCCCTAAACTACATAGTCTCTCCTCATAGGTCATTCCCGCCATTCCTGGTGGGATGATGGGTGAATGCGACTTGGTGTGAGTTAGGTTGATGGGTGAGTTGGTCTTGGTTTGAGTTAGAATGATGTGTGAATGGGTTTTGTTGTGATTTAGGTAAGTGGGTGAATGTGTCTTCGTGTAAGTTAGGAAAATGCGTCAATGTCTCTTGTTTTAATATAGGGTGATTGGTGAATGGTCTTGGTGTGAGTTGGGATAATGGATGAATGGTTCTTGGTGTGTGTTAGGTGGATGGGTGAATGCGTCTTTGTATGAGTTCGGTTGATGGGTGAGTGAGGCTTGGTGTGAGTTAGAATGATGGGTGAATGGGGCTTGGTGTGAGATATGATGATGGTTGAATGGGGCTTGGTGTGGGTTAGGATGATGGGTGAATTGTTCTTCGTATGAGTTAGAATGATAGGTGAATGTGTCTTGGTGTGAGTTGGGATGATGGGTGAATGGATCTTTGTGTGAGTTGGGATGATGGGTGAATGGGTCTTGGTGTGAGTTAGGGTGATGGGTGAACGGGTCTTGATGTGAGTTAGCATGATGGTGAATGTGCCCTGGTATGAGTTAGAATGATGGGTGAATGGGGCTTCGTGTGAGTTAGGATGATGGGTGAGTGGAGATTGGTGTGAGTTAGGATGGTGGGTGAATGGGTCTTGGTGTGAGTTAGGAAGATGGGTAAATTGGTCTTGGTGTGAATTAGGATGAAGGGTGAATGGGGCTTGGCGTGAGTTAGAATGATGGGTGAATGGGTCTTGGTGTGAGTTGGGTTGATGTGTGAATGGGTGTTGGTGTGAGTTAGCATGATGGTGAATATGTCTTGGTGTGAGTTAGAATGATGGGTGAATGGGTTTGGTGTGACTTGGGATGATGGTGAGTGGGTCTTGGTGTGAGATAAAATGATGGGTGAATGAGGCTTGATGTGAGGTAGGATGATGGGTGAATGGTCTTGGTGTGAGTTGGAATAATGGATGAAAGAGTCTTTGTGTGTGTTAGGAGGATGGGTGAATGCGTCTTGGTGTGAGTTCGGTTGATGGGTGAGTGGGGCTTGGTTTGAGTTAGAATGATGGCTGAATGGGTTTTGTCGTGAGTTAGGATGGTGAGTGAAAGGGTCTTGGTGTAAGTTAGGATTATGTGTGAATGGGTCTTGGTGTGAGTAAGGAAGAGTGTGTGAATGGGGCTTGGTGTGGGTTAGAATAATGAGTGAATGGGTCTTTATGTCATTTGGGATGATGGGGGTATAGTTCTTGGTGTGAGATAGAATGATGGGTGAATGGGGCTTGGTGTGAGACAGGATGATGGTTGAATGGGGCTTGTGTGGGTTAGGATGATGTGTGAATGGTACTTGGTGTGAGTTAGGATGATGGGTGAATGACTCTTGGTGTAATATTAGGATGATGTGTGAATGGGCCTTGGTGTGAGTTAGAATGATGGGTGAATGAGGCTTGGTGTGGGTTAGGATGATGGGTATTTGTGTCTTGGTACGATTTCGGTTGATGGGTGAAAGGGGCTTGGTGTGAGATAGAATGATGGGTGAATGGGGATTGGTGTGAGATAGAATGATGGGTGAATGTGGCTTGGTGTGAGTTAGGAGGATAGGTGATTGGGTCTTGGTGTGAGTTCGGATGATGGGTGAATGGGACTTGGTGTCAGATAGAATGATGTGTGATTGAGGCTTGGTGTGAGTTAGGATGTTTTGTGAATGCGACTTGGTGTGAGTTAGGATGATGGGTGAATGGGTCTTGGTGTGAGTTCGGATGATGGGAGAGTGGGTCTTGGTGAGTTAGTATGATGGGTGAAAGGATCGGTGTGAGATAGGACGATGAATGGACTTGGTGTGAGTTATGATGATGGGTGAATGGGTCTTTGTGTGAGTTAGGATGATGAGTGAATGCGTCTTGGTGTTAGTTAGGATGATGGGTGAATGGTTCTTGGTGTGAGTTAGGATGGTGGGTGAATGGGTCTTGGTGTGAGTTATGATGGTGTGTGAATTGGGCTTGGTGTGAGTTAGAATGATGGGTGAATGGGGATTGGTGTGAATTAGGATGATGGGTGAATGCGTCGCTGTGAGATAGGATGATGATGAATGGTTTTGGTTTGAGTTAGGATGATGGGTAAATGGTTCGGTGTCAGTTAGGATGGTGGGTGAATGGGGCTTGGTGTGAGTTAGGATGAGGGATGAATGGATCTAGGTGTGAGTTATGATGATATGTGATTGTGGCATGGTGTGAGTTAGGATGATGGGTGAATGTGTCTTGGTGTGAGTTAGGATTATGGATGAATGGATCTTGGTGTGATTTCGGGTCCTGGGTGAATGGATCTAGGTGTGAGTTATGGTCGTGGTTCAATGGGCCTTGGTGTGAGATAGGATGATGGGTGAATGTGTCTTGGTGTGAGTTAGGATGATTGATGAATGTGTGTTGGTGTGAGTTAGGATGATGGGTGAATGGGTCTTGGTGAGTGTTAGGATGGTGGGTGAATGCGGATTGGTGTGAGTTAGAATGATGGGTGTATGGGGCTTGGCATGAGTTAGGATGGTGGGTGAATGCGGCTTGGTGTGAGTTAGGATGATGGTTGAATGGACTTGGTGTGAGTTAGAATGATGGGTGAATGTGATTGCTGTGAGTTAGGATGATGGGGGAATGGGTCTGTGTGTGAATTAGGGTGATGGGTGAATGGGATTGGTGTGAGTAAGGATGATGGATGAATGGGTCTTTGTGTGAGTTAGGAAGATGGTTGAATGTTTCTTGGTGTGAGTTAGGATTATGGGTTAATGTGTCTTAGTGTGAGTTAGAATGATGGGTGAATGGGTCTTAATGAGAGTTAAGATAACGGGTGAATGGACTTGGTGTGAGTTAGGATGATGGGTGAATGGGCTTGGTGTGTGTTAGGAAGACGGGTGAATGGACCTGGTGTGAATTAGGATGATGGGTGATTGTGTCTTGGTGTGAGTTAGGATGATGGTTGAATGCGATTTGGTGTGAGTTAGGATGATGGGTGAATGGACTTGTTGTCAGTTAGGAGGATGGGTGAATGGACTTTGTGTGAGTTAGGATGATGGGTGAATGGGTCTTGGTGTGAGTTAGGATGATGGGTGAACGGGTCTTGATGTGAGTTAGCATGATGGTGAATGTGTCTTGGTGTGAGTTAGAATGATGGGTGAATGAGGCTTGGTGTGAATTGGGATGATGGGTGAATGCGACTTGGTGTGAGTTAGGATGATGGGTGAGTGGGGATTGGTGTGAGTTAGGATGTTGTGTGAATGGGTCTTGGTGTGAGTTGGGAAGATGGGTGAATTGGTCTTGGTGTGTATTTGGATGAAGGGTGAATGGGGCTTGGTGTGAGTTAGCATGATGGTGGATGTATCTTGGTGTGAGTTAGAATGATAGGTGAATGGGTTTGGTGTGGCATGGGATGATGGTGAGTGGGTCTTGGTGTGAGATAAAATGATTGGTGAATGAGGCTTGGTGTGAGGTAGGATGATGGGTGAATGCGACTGGGTGTGAGTTAGGATGATGGGTGAATGGACTTGGTGTGTGTTGGGATAATGGATGAAAGGGTCTTGGTGTGTGTTAGGAGGATGGGTGAATGCGTCTTGGTGTGAGATCGGTTGATGGATGAGTGGGGCTTGGTTTGAGTTCGAATGATGGGTGAATGGGGCTTGGTGTGTGTTAGGAGGATAGGTGATTGTGTCTTGCTGTGAGTTCTGATGATGGGAGAGTGGGTCTTGGTGAGTTGGTATGATGGGTGAATGGGTCGGTGTGAGATAGGATGATAAATGGACTTGGTGTGAGTTATGATGAAGGGTGAATGGGAATTTGTGTGAGTTAGGATGATGAGTGAATGCGTCTTCGTGTTAGTTAGGGTGATGGGTGAATGGTTATTGGTGTGAGTTAAGATGGTGAGTGAATGGGTCTTGGTGTGAGTTATGATGGTGTGCGAATGGGGCTTGGTGTGAGTTAGAATGATGGGTGAATGGGGATCGGTGTGAATTAGGGTGATGGGTGAATGGGTCCTGGTGTGGGTTAGAATAATGAGTGAATGGGTCTTTGTGTCAGTTGGGATGATGGGTGTATAGGTCTTGGTGTGAGATAGAATGATGGGTGAATGGGGCTTGGTGTGAGATAGGATGCTGGTTGAATGGGGCTTGTGTGGGTTAGGATGATGTGTGAATGGTACTTGGTGTGAGTTAGGATGATGGGTGAATGACGCTTGGTGTAATATTAGGATGAATGGTGAATGGGTCTTGGTGTGAGTTAGAATGATGGATGAATGGGGCTTGGTGTGGGTTAGGATGATGGGTATTTGGGTCTTGGTACGAGTTCGGATGATGGGTGAATGGGGCTTGGTGTGAGATAGAATGATGGGTGAATGGGGATTGGTGTGAGATAGAATGATGGGTCAATGGGGCTTGGTGTGAGTTAGGAGGATATGTGATTGGATCTTGGTGTGAGTTCGGTTGATGGGTGAATGGGACTTGGTGTGAGATAGAATGGTGTGTGAATGAGGCTTGGTGTGAGTTAGGATGTTTTGTGAATGCGACTTGGTGTGAGTTAGGATGATGGCTGAATGGCCTTGGTGTGAGTTCGGATGATGGGAGAGTGGGTCTTGGTGAGTTAGTATGATGGGTGAATGGATCGGTGTGAGATAGGACGATGAGTGGACTTGGTGTGAGTTATGATGATGGGTGAATGGGTCTTTGTGTGAGTTAGGATGATGAGTGAATGCGTCTTGGTGTTAGTTAGGATGATGGGTGAATGGTTCTTGGTGTGAGTTAGGATGGTGGGTGAATGGGTCTTGGTGTGAGTTATGATGGTGGGTGAATTGGGCTTGGTGTGAGTTAGAATGATGGGTGAATGGGGATTGGTGTGAATTAGGATGATGGGTGAATGCGTCACTGTGAGATAGGATGATGATGAATGGTTTTGGCGTGAGTTAGGATGATGAGTAAATGGTTCGGTGTCAGTTAGGATGGTGGGTGAATGGGGCTTGGTGTCAGTTAGGATGAGGGATGAATGGATCTAGGTGTGAGTTACGATGATGTGTGAATGTGGCATGGTGTGAGTTAGGATGATGGGTGAATGTGTCTAGGTGTGAGTTAGGATTATGGATGAATGGAGCTTGGTGTGAGTTCGGGTCCTGGGTGAATGGATCTAAGTGCGAGTTATGGTCGTGGTTCAATGGGCCTTGGTGTGAGATAGGATGATGGGTGAATGTGTCTTGGTGTGAGTTAGGATGATGGGTGAATGGGTCTTGGTGAGTGTTAGGATGGTGAGTGAATGCGGATTGGTGTGAGTTAGGATGATGTGTGTATGGGGCTTGGTATGAATTAGGATGGTGGGTGAACGGGTCTTGGTGTTAGTTCCGATGATGGATAAATGGGTCTTGCTGTGAGTTAGGATGATGAGTGAATGCGTCTTGGTGTTAGTTAGGATGATGGGTGAATGTTTATTGGTGTGAGTTAGGATGGTGAGTGAATGGGTCTTGGTGTGAGTTATGATGGTGTGTGAATGGGGCTTGGTGTGAGTTAGAATGATGGGTGAATGGGGATCGGTGTGAATTAGGATGATGGGTGAATGGGTCCTGGTGTGAGTTAGGATGATTGGTGAATGGGACTTGGTGTGAGTTATGATGGCGGGTGAAAGATTCTTGGTGTGAGAAGGATGATGTTTGAATGGATCTTGTTGTGTGTTCGAATGATGGGTGAATGGTCTTGGTGGGTGTTAGGATGGTGGGTGACTGGATTTTGGTGTGAGTTAAAATGATGGGGAAATGGGTCTGAGTTTGAGTTAGGATGATCGGTGAATGGGTCTTGGTGTGAGTTATGGTCGTCGTTCAATGGGCCTTGGTGTGAGATAGGATGATGGGTGAATGTGTCTTGGTGTGAGTTAGGATGATTGATGAATGTGTCTTGGTGTGAGTTAGGATGATTGGTGAATGGGTCTTGGTGAGTGTTAGGATGGTGGGTGAATGCGGATTGGTGTGAGTTAGGATGATGGGTGTATGGGGCTTGGTATGAGTTAGGATGGTGGGTGAATGCGGCTTGGTGTGAGTTAGGATGATGAGTGAACGGTTCTTGGTGTGAGTTCCGATGATGGATGAATGGGTCTTGCTGTGAGTTAGGATGATGTTTGAATGGACTTGGTGTGAGTTAGAATGATGGGTGAATGTGATTGCTGTGAGTTAGGATGATGGGGGAATGGGTCTGTGTGTGAATTAGAATGATGGGTGAATGGGATTGGTGTGAGTAAGGATGATGGATGAATGGGTCTTTGTGTGAGTTAGGAAGAAGGGTGAATATTTCTTGGTGTGAGTTAGGATTATGGGTGAATGTGTCTTGGTATGAGTTAGAATGATGGGTGAATGGGTCTTGGTGAGAGTTAGGATGATGGGTGAATGGACTTCGTGTGAGTTAGGATGATGGGTGAATGGGCTTGGTGTGAGTTAGGAAGAAGGGTGAATGGACCTGGTGTGAATTAGGATGATGGGTGATTGTGTCTTGGTGTGAGTTATGATGATGGGTGAATGCGACTTGGTGTGAGTTAGGATGATGGGTGAATGGACTTGGTGTCAGTTAGGAGGATGGGTGAATGGACTTTGTGTGAGTTAGGATGATGGGTGAATGGGTCTTGGTGTGAGTTAGGATGATGGGTGAACGGGTCTTGATTTGAGTTAGTATGATGGTGAATGTGTCTTGTGTGATTTAGAATGATGGGTGAATGGGGCTTGGTGTGAATTGGGATGATGGGTGAATGCGACTTGGTGTGAGTTAGGATGATGGGTGAGTGGGGATTGGTGAGAGTTAGGATGGTGGGTGAATGGGTCTTGGTGTGAGTTAGGAAGATGGGTGAATTGGTCTTGGTGTGTCTTAGGATGAAGGGGGAAAGGGCTTGGTGTGAGTTTGAATGATGGGTGAATGGGTTTGGTGTGACTTGGGATGGTGGTGAGTGGGTCTTGGTGTGAGATAAAATGATTGGTGAATGAGACTTGGTGTGAGGTAGGATGATGGGTGAATGTGACTGGGTGTGAGTTAGGATGATGGGTGAATGGACTTGGTGTGTGTTGGGATAATGGATGAAAATGTCTTGGTGTGTGTTAGGAGGATGGGTGAATGCGTCTTGGTGTGAGATCGGTTGATGGTTGAGTGGGGCTTGATTTGAGTTAGAATGATGGGTGAATGGGGCTTGGTGTGAGTTAGGAGGATAGGTGATTGGGTCTTGGTGTGTGTTCTGATGATGGGAGAGTGGGTCTAGGTGAGTTGGTATGATGGGTGAATGGTTCGGTGTGAGATAGGACGATGAATGGACTTGGTGTGAATTATGATGATGGGTGAATGGGACTTTGTGTGTGTTAGGATGATGAATGAGTGCATCTTGGTGTTAGTTAGGATGATGGGTGAATGGTTATTGGTGTGAGTTAGGATGGTGAGTGAATGGGTCTTGGTTTGAGTTATGATGGTGTGTAAATGGGGCTTGGTGTGAGTTAGAATGATGGGTGAATGGGGATCGGTGTGAATTAGGATGATGGGTGAATGGGTCCTGGTGTGAGTTAGGATGATTGGTGAATGGGACTTGGTGTGAGTTATGATGGCGGGTGAAAGATCCTTGGTGTGAGAAGGATGATCTGTGAATGGATTTTGTTGTGTGTTCGAATGATGGGTGAATGGTCTTGGTGGGTGTTAGGATGGTGGGTGACTGTGTTTTGGTGTGAGTTAAAATGATGTGGAAATGGGTCTGAGTTTGAGCTAGGATGATCGGTGAATGGGTCTTGGTGTGAGTTGGGATGGTGGGTGTATGGGTCTTGGGCCTAGAAATTCGGTATGGCCCCGCAAGTTCTTTTGCGCCCGAAATTTTGCACTCGCCAGGATTCCCGTAGCGCCCGCCTAAAATTCAGTTGCGATGGGCCAAGACGGCGGCAGGCGCTATTGCAGGGTTTGGCCGCCTCGCTAGGGGCGATGAATGTCACTTTCAGGCGTCCAGCTGCCGCTGCGGCACCCGATGCGGTGCGGCAGGCTGGGGTACTGCAGGCCTCCTTCTTCTCTTAAGGAGGAGCTGCCTGCAGCCGTCAGATCGCCGGTGGATTCCCCCGGCAAATGAGCCCGGCACCACGGAGAAGTGCCGGGCTCGCGGGACTCAGACATCAATGCCGCGGGGGGTGGTGCAGGAGTCCGGGGAGGGAGGTGCGGGCAGGCGGCCGCCGGGAAAGCAGCCGGCCGCCGCTCTACCTTTATGCGCCGGCCTTTCGGAGCTGCAAGACCCCGTTTCACAAACGCTGTTTGCGGCTGCCACGG
This sequence comes from Somniosus microcephalus, assembly GCF_052327205.1. Classification (NCBI taxonomy): domain Eukaryota; kingdom Metazoa; phylum Chordata; class Chondrichthyes; order Squaliformes; family Somniosidae; genus Somniosus; species Somniosus microcephalus. Next base: position 126,445,410 of record NC_140990.1, read on the forward strand.
GCGAGGCGGCCGCAAATGAATTTGGCCATCGGGCCGGAATAGCATTGCAACCGGGGCGCTGCGCACACCGATGACTTCATCGATGCCGGCGCGGCGCTACCGGCTAATGCCGATGTTAGGGTCCATCTGAATTTCGGGCGATAAAAAACTTCAGGCGCAAACCACTTTATAGCCAATAAGTGGGCGCAAACGCAACTGAATTTCTAGGCCTTGGTGTCAGTTAGGATAATGGGTGAATGGGCCTTGGTGTGAGTTAGGATGATGTGTGAATGGGTCTTGGTGAGAGTTAGAATAATGGGTGAATGGAGATTGGTGTGAGTTAGGATGATGAGTGAATGGGTCGTTGTGAGATAGGATAATTGGTGAATGGGCTTTGGTGTGAGTTAGGATGATGGGTGAATGTTTCGGTGTCAGTTAGGATGGTGGGTGAATGGGGCTTGGTGTGAGTTAGGATGAGGGGTGAATGGATCTAGGTGTGAATTACAATGATGCGTGAATTTGGATAGGTGTGAGTTCGGATGATGGGTGAATGTGTCTTGGTGTGAGTTAGGATTATGGATGAATGGATCTAGGTGTGAGTTACGATGATGTGTGAATGGGGCTTGGTGTGTGTTAAAATGATGGGTGAATGGTCTTCGTTGAAGTTAGGATGGTGGGTGACTGGGTCTTTGTTTGAGTTATGAAGATGGGGAAATGGTTATAGGTGTGAGTTAGGATGGTGTGTAAATGGTCTTGGTGTGAGTTAGGATGATGGGTGAATGGGTCTTGGTGAGAGTTAGGATGAAATGTGAATGGGTCTTGGTGTGAGTTAGGATGATGTGTGAATGGACTTGGTTTGAGTTAGGATGATGGATGAATGGGTCTTGGTGTGAGTTAGCATGATGGATGAATGGGTCTTGGTATGACATAGGATGATGTGTGAATGTGTCTTGGTGTGTGTTAGGATGATGGGTGAATTGTCTTGGTGTGAGTTAGAATGATGCGTGAATGTGTCTTGTTGTTAGTTAGGATGATGTGTGAATGGGTGTAGGTGTGTATTAGAATGATGGGTGAATTGCACTTGGTGTGAGTTAGGATGATGTGTGAATTGACTTGGTTTGAGTTAGATGATGGGTGAATTGCTCTTGGTGTGAGTTAGGATGATGGATAAATGGGTCTTGGTGTGAGTAAGGATGATGGGTGAATGGGTTTTGGTGTGTGTTAGGATGATGGGTGAATGGGTCGATGTCAGTTAGCATGTTGGGTGAATGGGGCTTGGCGTGAGTTAGGATGAGGGGTGAATAGATCTAGTGTGAGTTACGATGATGTGTGAATGTATCTTCGTGTGAGTTAGGATGATGGGTGAATGTTTGTTGGTGTGAGTTAGGATGATGGGTGAATGGGTCTTGGTGAGTGTTAGGATGGTGGGTGAATGCGGATTGGTGTGAGATAGGATGATTGGTGAATGGGGCTTGGTATGTGGTAGGATGGTGGGTGAATGCGGCTTGGTGTGATTTCGGAAGATGAGTGAACGAGTCTTGGTGTGAGTTCGGATGATGGATGAATGGGTCTTGGTGTGAGTTAGGATGATGTTTGAATGGGCTTGTGTAAGTTAGGATGATGGGTGAATGGTCTTGGTGTGAGGCAGAATGATGGGTGAATGGGGCTTGGTGTGAGTTAGGGTGATGGGTAAATGGTTCTTCTTGTGAGTTAGGATTACGGGTGAATGGGTCTTGGTGTGAGTTAGAATGATGGGTGAATGCGTCTTGGTGAGAGTTAGGATGATGGGTGAATGGACTTGACGTGATTTAGGATGATGGGTGAATGGACTTGGTGTGAATTAGGATGATGGATGAATGAGTCTTCGTGTGAGTTAGGATAATGGGTGAATGGGACTTGGTGTGAGTTAGGATGATGGATGAATGGGACTTAGATTGAGTGAGGATGGTGGGTGACTGGGTCTTGGTGTGAGTTAGGATGATGGGGAAATGGGTCTGGGTGTGAATTAGGATGGTGGGTGAATGTGTCTTGGTGTGAGTTAGGATTATGGATGAATGGATCTAGGTGTGAGTTAGGGTCGTGGGTGAATGGATCTAGGTGTGTGTTTTGGTCGTGTTTGAATGGGTCTTTTTGTGAGATAGGATGATGTGTGAATGGGCCTTGGTGTGAGATAGAATGATGGTTGAATGTGTCTTGGTGTGAGTTAGGATGATGGGTGAATGTGTGATGGTGTGAGTTAGGATGATGGGTGAATGGGCCTTGGTGAGTGTTAGGCTGGTGCATGAATGCGGATTGGTGTGAGATATGATGATGGGTGAATGGGGCTTGGTATGTGTTAGGATGGTGGGTGAATATGGATTGGTGTGAGTTAGGATGATGAGTGAACGGGTCTTGGTGTGTGTTTGGATGATGGATGAATGGGTCTTGGTATGAGTTAGGATGATGGGTGAATGAGGATTGATGTGAGTTAGGATGATGGGGAATGGGAGTGGGTGTGAGGTAGGATGATGGATGAATGGGTCTTGATGTGATTTATGATGATGGGTGAATGTGTCTGGGTGAGTTAGGATGATAGGTGAATGGGATTGGTGTGAGTTAGGCTGATGGGTGAATGGGTCTGTGTGTGAGTTAGGATGATGGATGAATGGTCCTTGGTGTGAGTTAGGATGATGGGTGTATGGTTCATGGTGTGAGTTAAGATTAAGGGTGAATGGGTCTTGGTGTGAGTTAGAATGATGGGTGAATGCATCTTGGTGAGAGTTAGGAGGATGGGGGAATGGACTTGGTGTTATTTAGGATGATGGGTGAATGGACTTGGTGTGAGTTAGGTAGATGGGTGAATGGACTTGGTGTGAATTAGGATAATGGATGAATTTGTCTTTGTTTGAGTTAGGATGATGGGTGAATGGGACTTGGTTTGAGTTAGGATGGTTGGGAAATGGGTCTGGGTGTGAGTTAGGATGATCGGTGAATGGGTATTGGTGTCAGTTAGGATGGTGGGTGAATGGGTCATGGTGTGAGTTAGGATGATGGGTGAATTGGTCTTGGTGAGAGTTAGGATGATGTGTTAATGGGTCTTGGTGTGAGTTAGGATGATGTGTGAATGGGTCTTGGTGAGAGTTAGGATGAAGTGTGAATGGGTCTTGGTGTGAGTTAGGATGATGTGTGAATATGGCTTGGTATGAGTTAGGACGAAGTGTGAATGGGTCTTGGTCTCAGTTAGAATGATGCGTGAATGGGACTTGGTGTGAGTTAGGATGATGTGTGAATGGAATAGTTTGAGTTAGGATGATGGGTGAATGGTTCTTGGTGTGAGGTAGGATGATGGATGAATGGGTGTTGGTGTGAGTTAGGATGATGGGTGAATGGGACTTGGTGTGAGTTAGGACGATGGGTGAATGTATCTTGGTAGGAGTTAGGATGATAGGTGAATGTGAATAGGTGTGTGTTAGGATGATGGGTGAATTGTCTTGGTGTGAGTTGGGATGGTGGGTGAATGGGTCTTGCTGTGAGTTAGGGTGATGTGTGAATGGGTTTTGGTGTGTATTAGAATGATTGTTAAATGGGGCTTAGTGTGAGTTAGGATGATGGATGAATGGGGCTTGGTGTGAGGTAGGATGTGTGAGAATGGGTGTTGGTGTCTATTAGAATGATGGGTGAATGGGTTTTGGTGTGTATTAGAATGATGGGTGAATGGGGCTTGGTGTGAGTTAGGGTGAAGGGTGAATGGGGCTTGGTGTGAGCTAGGATGATGGGTGAATAGGGCTTGGTTTAACTGCGGATGATGGGTCAATGGGTCTTGGTGTGAGTTAGGATGATGGGTGAATTGCTCTTCGTGTGACTTAGGATGATGGGTGAATGTGTCTTGGTGTTAGTTAGGATGATATGTGAATGGGTGTTGTTGTGTATTAGAATGATGGGTGAATGGCTCTTGTTGTGTATTAGAATGATGGGTGAACGGCGCTAGGTGTCAGCTAGGGCGATGGGTGAATGGGCCTGGGTGTGAGTTAGGATGATGGGTGAATGGGGCTTAGTGTGAGTTCGGATGATGGGTGAATGGGTCTTGGTGTGAGTTCGGATGATGGGTGAGTGGTTCTTGGATGAGTTAGTATGATGGGTGAATGTGTCGGTGTGAGATAGGATGATGGATGAATGGACTTGGAGTGAGTTATGATGATGGGTGAATGGGCCTTTCTGTCAGTTAGGATGATGGGTGAATGGGGCTTGGTGTGAGTTATGATGAATAGTGAATGGGTCTTGATGTGAGTTGGGATGATGGTTGAACGGTCTTGGTGCGAGTTCGAATGATGGGTGCTTGGGTCTTGGTGTGAGTTGGGATGATGGGTGAATGGGTCTTGGTGTGAGTTAGGCTGATTGGCTCATGGGGCTTGGTGTGAGTTAGGATGATCGTTGAATGTGCCTTGGTGTGAGTTAGGATGATGTGTGAATGGGTCTTGGTCTGAGTTAGAATGATGCGTGAATGGGACTTGGTGTGAGTTAGGATGATGTGTGAATGGAATTGTTTGAGTTAGGATGATGGGTGAATGGTTCTTGGTGTGAGGTAGGATGATGGATGAATTGTTCTTGGTGTGAGTTAGGATGACGGGTGAATGGGACTTGGTGTGAGTTAGGACGATGGGTGAATGTATCTTGGTATGAGTTAGGATGATGGGTGAATGTGACTTGGTGTGAGTTAGGATGATGGGGAAATGGGTCTGGGTGTGAGTTAGGATGATCGGTGAATGGGCCTTGGTGTGAGTTAGGATGGTGGGTGAATGGGACTTGGTGTGAGTTAGGATAATGTGTGAATGGGTCTTGATGAGAGTTAGGATGAAGTGTGAATGGGTCTTGGTGTGAGTTAGGATGATGTGTGAATGGGTTTTGGTGAGAGTTAGGATGAAGTGTGAATGGGTCTTGGTGTGAGATAGGATGGTGTGTGAATATGGCTTGGTGTGAGTTAGGACGAAGTGTGAATGAGTCTTGGTCTGAGTTAGAATGATGCGTGAATGGGACTTGGTGTGAGTTAGGATGATGTGTGAATGGATTGGTTTGAGTTAGGATGATGGATGAATGGTTCTTGGTGTGAGTTAGGATGATGGATGAAAGGGTCTTGGTGTGAGTTAGGATGATGGGTGAATGGGGCTTGGTGTGAGTTAGGATGATGGGTGAATGTGACATTGTGTGTGTTAGGATGATGGGTGAATTGTCTTGGTGTGAGTTGGGATGGTGGGTGAATGGGCCTTGGTGTGAATTAGGATGTTGGGTGAATGTGTGTTAGTGTTATTTAGGATGATGTGTGAATGGGTGTTGGTGTGTATTAGAATGATTGTTGAATGGGGCTTGGTGTGAGTTATGATGATGGATGAATGGGGCTTGGTGTGAGGTAGGATGATGGGTGAATGGGTCTTGGTGTGAGTTATGATGATATGTGAATGGGTCTTGGTGTGAGTTATGATGATGGATGAATGGGTCTTGGTGTGACTTAGGATGATGTGAGAATGTGGCATGGTGTTAGTTAGGATGTGTGTGAATGGGTGTTGGTGTGTATTAGAATGATGGGTGAATGGGTCTTAGTATGTATTAGAATGATGGGTGAATGGGGCTTGGTGTGATCTAGTGTGATTGGTGAATGGGGCTGGGTGTGAGCTAGGATGATGGATGAATGGGGCTCGGTGTAAGTGCGGATGATCGGTGAATGGGTCTTGGTGTGAGTTAGGATGATGTGTTAATTGCTCTTCGTGTGAGTTAGGATGATGTTTGAATGTGTCTTGGTGTTAGTTAGGATGATGTGTGAATGGGTGTTGTTGTGAATTAGAATGATGGGTGAATGGGTCTTGTTGTGTATTAGAATGATGGGTGAATGGGCCTGGGTGTGAGTTAGGATGATGGGTGAATGGGGCTTGGTGTGATTTCGGATGATGGGTGAATGGGTCTTGGTGTGAGATCGGATGAATGGTGAGTGGGTCTTGGATGAGTTAGTATGATGGGTGAATATGTAGGTGTGAGATAGGATGATGGATGAATGGACTTGGTGTGAGTTATGATGATGGGTGAATGGATCTTTGTGTCAGTTAGGATGATGGGTGAATGGGGCTTGGTGTAATTTATGATGAATAGTGAATGGGTCTTGATGTGAGTTGGGATGATGGGTGAACGGCCTTGGTGCGAGTTCGAATGATGGGTGCATGGATCTTGGTGTGAGTTAGGTTGATGTGTGAATGGGTCTTGGTGTGAGTTAGGATGATGGGTGGAAGGGTCTTGGTGTGAGTTAGGATGGTGGTGAATCAGTCTTGCTGTGAGTTAGAATGATGTATGAATGGATCTAGTTGTGAGTTAGGGATGTGGGTGAATGGATCTAGGTTTCAGTTACAGTCGAGGTTGAGTGGGACTTGGTGTCAGTTTGGATGATGTGTGAATTGGTCATTGTGTGAGATAGGATGATGGGTGAATGGGACTTGGTGTGAATTAGGATGATGGGTGAATGTGTCTTGGTGTGAGTAATGTTGATGTGTGAATGGGTCTTGGTGCGAGTTAGGATGATGGGTGAATGGATCTTGGTGTGAGATAGGATGGTGAGTGAATGGGGCATGGTGTGAGTCAGGATGATGGGTGAATGGGGCTTGGTATGAGTTAGGATGGTGGGTGAATGTGGCTTGGTGTGAGTTAGGATGATGAGTGAAATGGTCTTGGTGTGAGTTAGGATGATAGGTGAATGTGTCTTGGTGTGAGTAAGGATGATGGGTGAATGGGTCTTGCTGTGAGTTTGGATGATAGATGAATGTGTCTTGGTGTGAGTTAGGATGATGTTTGAATGGGCTTGGTGTTTGTTAGGTGGCTGGGTGAATGGGTCTTGGTGCTGTGGTGTATGTGCCTTTAAAAGCACTTGTGGTGTATGTGCCTTTAAAAGCCCCAGGTGTGCGTAATGCCGGTAATTGCCACTTGGGCTATATAAGCCTGTGTATTGTGTATATCCTTTAGAACCCCCCCAGACTTGCTTAGTAAATACCTATGAACCAACTCCTGTCTTCAGTGTCTTTATCTACGCACGGACACTACAGTGGCGACGAAGTGGAAACGGACTTACCTGCAATTCGGCAGCACCTCAAGGACATCGATTCCTCCAGCGTCCAGAAGACTCAAGGAAGTAATAGAAACGGTGGTTTCACCAGCTGGCCAAGCTGGTGGCAGGAACTGCGCTAATCCTTCCTGGGCGTCAGGCTGGGGCTCCAGCAGCGGGCTCTACAGCTGAGACAGGCAGCGAAATCGGAGGCAAGCAATAACGGACTGGGAGGGTGCACTCGGGAGACGGCCGGCGCGGCAAGCAGGTCAGCATTTAGACCTCCGTCGGGAACGAGTCTCCAACAGTGAATAAACGGAAACCACAGTAAAACAGCGTTGTTATCGGTAGCAGCGGCGGGAAAGCGCAGGAAGAGCCATATCGTTGCTACAGAGAGAGAAAAAAAAAAGCGCGGGAAGCGCCATATTTTTTTTTCAAATGCCAAGTCTGGCAATATTGATGCTTTTGATAATGAAACAGAGCCTAACTTTGGCAATAATGATGTTTTTGATAACAAGATAGAGGATTGGACCACATATGTAGAAAGAGTGGAGGTGTTTTGCACCGCAAATGGAATAGAAGATGAAAAAAAAGCTTCAGTGCTTCTGGATCTAATGGGTGCAGAAACATACAAGCTATTACGCAACTTAATCACTCCAGCCGAACCGATGGACAACAATTTTGAGGAGATTGTTGATACCCTACACTGCCAATTCGAGGCAGGACTGGCAGATTCTCTGCAAGACAAATTCATCTGCGATCCCCTAAGTGTAGAAACACAAAAAAAGGTATCTTCTGGAAAAGATTTAACACTGGAGAAGGCTTTCAGTGCAATAGGAGCGGCAAAGATACAGCAAAGGCCACAGGACTTCGGCACCCATGAATTGACACGGGGTTTCGAGAGATGTTATCGCTGCGGCAGATCCAACCATGACCAGAGGGATTGCTGGTTCAAAGAAAAAGCATGCAGGCGATGCGGAAAGATGGGACAAATTCCACGTGTATGCCGATCTGAAAAGAAAAAATCCACTAACGGGAAAAGAATCAATAAGGAAAAGCACAGAAAGGTACAAATGATGACGGACAGTAGCTCCAAAGACCAGAAGAGCGATAGCGACTCCGGGAACAAGAGACTAAGCTCTCTCAAATTACATAATGTAATTGCCAATGAAGATTACCAGACCATTTGGGTTACCCTCATAATAGCAGGGTCCCCAGTTAAAATGGAGCTAGATACAGGATCAGCTCTAACCATAATAAATCGACGAGATTACGAGAGGCTATTTTCGCATATACCTCTAAAAGACACATCCATTATCTTAAAAACATATACGGGGAAGAAAGTATACCCCAAAGGAAAAATAAAGGTGCCTGTGGTATACAACGGCAAAGAAATACAAAAGTTGTATTTATACATTCTACAAGATGGTGGTCCACCGTTGTTGGGACGTGAATGGATAAGGAAGATACGTTTAGACTGGCACTCTATTCAGGCACTGACGGTGACCAGTAAGAAAAAAAACAATGATGACATCATACCTGAACGATTAAAAGACATCTTGGCCAACGCCAAAGAAGTGTTTCAAGAGAAACTAGGAACCTTGAAAGGCATCACCGCCTCAATAAAAGTGGAAGATGCAGCAATTCCAAAAATTTTATAACGCAAGACCGGTGCCATACGCAATACATCCGGCAGTCAAGGCAGAGCTGGAGAATTTGGAAAAGGCAGGCGTATTATCCAAAATAGATTGGAGCGAATGGGCAACACCCATCGTTCCAGTGATGAAAAAAGCATTGAAAAATAACTCTGTGGAACAGAGAAAAATTCGCATCTGTGGGGACTTTAAGGTGACTGTAAACCCGGTCCTTCACACGGTACAGTATCCTCTTCCGAGGATAGAAGATATTTTCGCCTCACTATCCGGAGGAAAACGTTTCACAAAAATTGACTTGGCACAGGCATATCTACAGATGGAGGTTGAGGAGACCTCTAAAAAGTATCTCACAATAAACACACACAAAGGCCTGTACCAGTACAATCGACTGGTTTTTGGAGTAGCATCAGCTCCAGCTATCTGGCAAAGACCTCTGGAGCAAGTCCTGCAAGGGATTCCGGGGACTCAGTGTTACCTAGACGACATCCTTATAACAGCAGAAAACGACAACGAGCACCTTGCCAATTTGGAGCAGGTGCTCACTAGGCTGAAAGAACGGGGCCTATGAGCAAATCGCCCCAAGTGCGAATTTTTCCAAAATCAGATATCATATTGTGGCCACATAATTAATAAGGAAGGGTTGCATAAGTCACCTGAAAAAATTGAAGCAGTTATAAAAGCCCCAGCACCTGAAAATGTTTCACAATTGAGGTCATTCCTGGGATTAATAAGTTACTATCATAAATTTTTACCGAACTTATCAACTATTCTGCACCCTCTTAATGATCTTCTACACGCAGGAGTGATTTGGAAATGGAACGAAGACTGTAAACGTGCCTTCCATAAATGTAAAAACTTAATCACATCCGAGAAAGTTTTGGCTCATTACAACCCATCACTACCAATCAGACTGGCGTGCGATGCATCCCCTTACGGCATAGGAGCGGTATTGTCCCATAGATTCCCTGATGGCTCGGAACGGCCGATAGCTTTTGCGTCACGCTCATTGAACTCAGCTGAGTGTAACTATTCCCAGATAGACAGGGAAGCACTCAGCCTGGTATGGGGAGTGAAGAAATTCAACCATTACTTACACGGACAAAAATTTACCTTGCTGACTGACCATCAACCCCTCATCTACATATTCAACCCTACGAAAGGTGTCCCAATTATGACGGCACAAAGACTACAGAGGTGGTCCCTTTTTCTAGGGGCACACCAATACAACATTGAATACAAAGGGTCAAAACAGCATGGGAATGATGACGGTTTATCGCGCCTGCCATTGCCAACAATAGAAGAGGCACCTACAGTAGACCCAGTAGAGATATTCCACTCTACCATAGTGGAATGTCTACCGGTGACAAATTCTGCCATTGAAAGGGAGACCAGAAATGACCCTACTCTCTCACGGGTCTACGATTTAACAATGAATGGATGGCCAGCACATGGCGAACCACTGTTGCCAGCATTCTCGCAAAGAAGAGAACAGCTGTCAGTGTGCCGAGGAACCTTGATGTGTGGATCCAGAGTGGTGATTCCACCGAAACTCCAGGATAAAGTGCTAAAGGAGCTTCACGAGGGGCATCTGGGTGGAGTGAAAATGAAGAACGTAGCTAGGGCGTTTGTATGGTGGCCAGGCATCGATGGAGACATCGAAGACATGACCAAGAGCTGCCTAGGATGCCAGAAGGTCCAAAATGCTCCGCCACAGGCCCCTCTACATCCATGGGAGTGGCCCTCATCTCCCTGGCAAAGGGTGCACATCGACTTTGCTGGTCCATTTATGGACTCAATGTTCTTAATCACAGTTGATGCACACTCCAAGTGGCCGGAGGTAATAAAGATGTCCTCCACCACCACGGAAAAAACCATCACAGTATTAAGGACCATGTTTGCCAGGAATGGGCTGCCGGAACAGATATGTTCTGATAATGGACCTCAATTTGTGTCCGAAGAATTCAGAAAGTTCTTAAAGAACAATGGGGTAAAGCACTGCACGTCCGCCCCATACCATCCCGCCACCAATGGATTGGCTGAAAGGTTTGTCCAGACCTTTATGAAGGCCATAAAGGCCATGGGTAATGAAAACATAAAACTTCAGCACAAGGTGGATAACTTCTTATTTGCATATAGGAATGCAACACATATGGTTACAAACCAAACTCCCGCCATGATGTTCTACAATAGAAACCTAAGATGTCGGCTGGATTTGGTCAAGCCCAACATCCGAAGGGACGTGGAGAACCGGCAGTTTCAGGGCATGAATGAAAGGCCAAAAAGGGCCTTCCAGATAGGCCAACCGGTTTTGGCCCGGGACTACCGTACCGAGAAATGGCAGCCTGGAACTATCTGCACATGACTAGGACCACTGATGTATACCGTGGACATCGGAGAAAGCATAATAAGGCGCCATGCTGATCAAATCATCAAGTCATCCGAAAAGGGACAACCTACACCACCACGCTATACATCTAACGATGAAGTAGAGATACCCATATCTACCTCAGATCCGGTGATACTGGAACCCGATGAAACCAAAACTGGCCTTCAAGCCGAATCAGCCTTACCAGAAGAACCTACTACACCACCAGAAACTACTACACCCCCGAGGCGTTATCCGGACCGAGTCAGGAAGCCTCCTGAGAGACTAACTTATAATTATTTAATAGAGCAATGTATATTATTTTGCATATAACATGTAATTAATAATTACTTAAAATATGATGTACTAGTTAGCTAGAAGGGGAGGAATTGTGGTGTATGTGCCTTTAAAAGCAATTGTGGTGTATGTGCCTTTAAGAGCCCCAGGTGTGCGTAATGCCGGTAATTGCCACTTGGGCTATATAAGCCTGTGTATTGTGTATATCCTTTAGAACACCCCAGACTTGCTTAGTAAATACCTATGAACCAACTCCTGTCTTCAGTGTCTTTATCTACACACGGACACTATAGGTGCGAGTTCGGATGATGGATGAATTGGTCTTGGTGTGAGTTAGGATGATGTTTGAATGAACTTGGTGTGAGTTATGATGATGGGTTAATGGTCTTGATGTGAGTTAGAATGATCGGTGAATGGGTCTTGGTGAGAGTTAGAATGATGGGTGAATGGGTCTTGGTGTGAGTTAGAATGATTGGTGAATGTGTCTTGTTGTGAGATAGGATGATGGGTGAATGGGACTTGGTGAGAGTTTGGATGATGGGTGAATGGACTTGGTGTGAATTAGGATGATGGGTGAATGGACTTAGTGTGAGTTAGGATGATGGGTGAATGTGTCTTGGTGTGAGTTAGAATGATGGGTGAATGGGACTTTGTGTGAGTTAGGATGATGTGTGAATGGACTTGGTGTGAATTAGTATGAGGTGTGAATGGGTCCTGGTGTGAGATAGGATGATTGGTGAATGGGTCTTTGTGTGAGATAGGATGATGTGTGAATGGGACTTGGTGTGAGTTAGGATGATGGGTGAATGTGTCTTGGTGTGAGTAAGGATGATGTGTGAATGGGACTTGGTGCGAGTTACAATGATGGGTGAATGGATCTTGGTGTGAGATAGGATGGTGAGTGAATGGGGCATGGTGTGAGTTAGGATGATGGGTGAATGGGGCTTGGTATGAGTTAGGATGGTGGGTGAATGTGGCTTGGTGTGAGTTAGGATGATGAGTGAAATGGTCTAAGTGTGAGTTAGGATGATAGGTGAATGTGTCTTGGTGTGAGTTCGGATGATGGGTGAATGGGGCTTGGTGTGTGTTAGGATGCTGGGTGAATGGGTCTTGGTGTGAGTTCGGATGATGGATGAATGGGTCTTGGTGTGAGTTAGGATGATGTTTGAATGGACTTGGTGTGAGTTAGGATGGTGGGTGAATGTGGCTTGGTGTGAGTTAGGATGATGAGTGAAATGGTCTTGGTGTAAGTTAGGATGATAGGTGAATGTTTCTTGGTGTGAGTAAGGATGATGGGTGAATGGGTCCTGGTGTGAGTTCGGATGATGGATGAATGGGTCTTGGTGTGAGTTAGGATGATGTTTGAATGGACTTGGTGTGTGTTAGGTGGCTGGGTGAATGGGTCTTGGTGCGATTTCGGATGATGGATGAATTGGTCTTGGTGTGAGTTAGGATGATGTTTGAATGGACTTGGTGTGAGTTATGATGATGGTTTAATGGTCTTGATGTGAGTTAGAATGATCGGTGAATGGGTCTTGGTGAGAGTTAGAATGATAGGTGAATGGGTCTTGGTGTGAGTTAGAATGATTGGTGAATGTGTCTTGGTGTGAGTTAGAATGATGGGTGAATGGACTTCGTGTGTGTTAGGATGATGGGTGAATGGACTTGGTGTGAGTTAGGATGATGTTTGTATGTGTCTTGGTGTGAGATAGGATGATGGGTGAATGGGACTTGGTGAGAGTTAGGATGATGGGTGAATGGATTTGGTGTGAATTAGGATGATGGGTGAATGGACTTCGTGTGAGTTCGGATGATGGGTGAATGTGTCTTGGTGTGAGTTAGAATGATGGGTGAATGGGACTTGGTGTGAGTTAGGATGATGTGTGAATGGACTTGGTGTGAATTAGGATGATGTGTGAATGGGTCCTGGTGTGAGATAGGATGATTGGTGAATGGGTCTTGGTGTGAGTTAGGATGGTATGTGAATGGGTCTTGGTGTGAGTTCGGATGATGGGTGAATGGGTCTTGGTGTGCGTTAGAATGATGGGTGAATGGTCTTGGTGTGAGTTAGGATGGTGGGGGAATGGGTCTGTGTGTGAGTTAGAATGATGGGTGAATGGGTCTTTGTGTGAGTTAGGATGGTGGGTGAAGTGGTCTTGCTGTGAGTTAGGATAATGTGTGAATTGGCCTTGGTGAGAGTTAGGATGAAGTTTGAATGGGTCTTGGTGTGAGTTAGAATGATGGGTGAATGGTTCTTGGTGTGAGTTAGTATGATGTATGAATGGGTCTTCGTGTGAGTTAGAATGCTGGGGAATGGGACTTGGTGTGAGTTAGGATAATGTGTTAATCTGTCTTGGTATGAGTTAGGATGATGGGTGAATTGGACTTGGTGTGAGTTAGGATGATGGGTGAATGGACTTGGTGTGAGTTAGAATGATGGGTGAATGTGTCTTGGTGTGTATTAGGATGATGGGTGAATGGTCCTGTTGTGAGTTGGGATGGTTGGTGAATGGGTCTTGGTGTGAGTTAGGATGATGGGTGAATTTGTCTTGGTGTTAGTTATGATGATGTGCGAATGGGTTTTTGTGTGTATTCGAATGATGGGTGAATGGGGCTTGATGTGAGTATGATGATGGGTGAGTGGGTCTTTGTGTGAGTTCAGATGATGGGTGAATGGATCTTGGTGTTAATTAGGGTGATGGGGGAATGGGTCTTGGTGTGAGTTAGGATGGTGGGTGAATGGTTCTTGGTGTGAGTTAGGATGATGTGTGAATGGACTTGGTGTGAGTTAGGATGAAGCGTGAATGTGTCTTGGCGTGAGTTGAGTGCTGGGTGAATGGGACTTGGTGTGAGTTAGGATGATGGGTGAATGGACTTGGTGTGAGTTAGGATGATGTGCGATTGGGTCCTGGTGTGAGTTAGAATGATTGGTGAATGGGTCGTGGTGTGAGTTAGGATGATGGGTGAAAGGTTCTTGGTGTGTTATAGGATGATGTGTGAATGGGTCTTGGTGTGAGTTGGGATGATGGGTGAATGTGTCCTGGCTTGAGTTAGAATGATGAATGAATGGGTCTTTGTGTGAGTTAGGATGTTGGTTGAATGGATCTTGGTGTGAGTTAGGATGATGTGTGAATGGGTCTTGGTGTGTGTTGGAATGATGGGTGAATGGTCTTGCTGGGAGTTAGGATGATGTGTGATTGGGTACTGGTGTGAGTTGGGATGATTGGTGAATGGGTCTTGGTGTGAGTTAGCATGATGGGTGAAAGGTTCTTGGTGTGAGTTAGGATGATGGTTGAATGGACTTGGTGTGATTTAGGATGAAGCGTGAATGTGTCTTGGTGTGAGTTGAGTGCTGGGTGAATGGGACTTGGTGTGAGTTAGGATGATGGGTGAATGGACTTGCTGTGAGTTAGGATGATGTGCGATTGGGTCCTGGTGTGAGTTAGGATGATTGGTGAATGGGTCGTGGTGTGAGTTAGGATGATGGATGAATGGAATTGGTGTGAGTTAGGTTGATGTGCGATTGGGTCCTGGTTTGAGTAAGGATGATTGGTGAATGGGTCTTGGTGTGAGTTAAGATGGTGGGTGAATGGTTCTTGGTGTGAGTTAGGATGATGTGTGAATGGGTCTTGGTGTGCTTTAGAATGATGGGTGAATGATCTTGGTGGGAGTTAGGATGGTGGTTGACTGGGTGTGGTGTGAGTTAAGATGATCAGGAAATGGGTCTGGGTGTGAGTTCGGATGATGGGTGAGTGGGTCTTGGATGAGTTAGTATAATGGGTGAATGGGTCGGTGTGAGATAAAATGTGGGATGAATGGACTTGGTGTGAGTTATGATGATGGGGGAATGGTTCCTTGCGTGAGTTAGGATGATGGGTGAATGGGGCTTGATGTGAGTTATTATGATAGCTGAATGCTTCTTGGTGTGAGTTGGGATGATGGCTGAATTGTCTTGATGTGAGTTAGAATAATGGGTGCATGGGTCTTGGTGTGAGTTGGGATAAAGGGTGAATGGGTCTTGGCGTGAGTTAGGATGATCGGTCAATGGGGCTTGGTGTGAGTTAGGATGATCGGTAAATGGGTCTTGGTGTGAATTAGGATGATGGGTGAATGAGTCCTGGTGTGAGTTAGGTTGGTGGGTGAATGGGGCTTGGTGTGAGTTAGAATGATGGGTGAATGTGGATAGTTGTGAGTTAGGATGATGGATGGATGGGTCATTGTGAGTTAGGATGGTGGGTGAAAGGGGCTTGCTGTGAGTTAGGATGAGGGGTGAATGTGTCTTAGTGTGAGTTAGGATGATGGATGAATGGATCTAGGTGTGAGTTAGTGTCGTGGGTGAATGGATCTTGATGTGAGTTAGGTAGGTGTGTAAATGGGGCTTGGTGTGAGTTAGGATGCAGGGTGAATGGGGCTTGGTATGAGTTAGGTTGGTGGATGAATAGGGCTTTGTGTGAGTTAGAATGACGGTGAATGAATCTTGGTGTGAGCTCGGATGATGGATGAATTGGTCTTGGTGTGAGTTAGGATGCTGTTTGAAAGGACTGGGTGTGAGTTATGATGATGGGTGAATGGGCTTGTTGTGAGTTAGAATGATGGGTGAATGGGTATTGGTGTAAGTTAGGATGGTGACTGAATGGGGCTTGGTGTGAGTTAGATGATGGGTGAATGGGGCTTGGTGTGACTTAGAATGATGGGTGAGTGGGGCTTGGTGTGAGTTAGAATGATGAGTGAATGGGTGTTGGTGTGAGTTAGGATGATGGGTGAATGGGTCTTGGTGTGAGTTAGGATGGTGGGTGAATGGGGCTTGGTGTGAGTTAGAATGATGGGTGAATGGGTCTTGGTGTGAGTTAGGAAGGTGGGTGAATGGGGCTTGGTCTGAGTTAGGATGAGGTGTGAATGGGGTTGGTGTGAGTTAGGATGATGGATTGATGGGTCGCTGTGAGATAGGATGATTGGTGAATGCGTCGATGTGAGTGAGGATGGTGGGCGAATGGGGCTTGGTGTGAGTTAGGATGAGGGCTGAATTCATCTAGGTGTGAGTTAGTCTCGTGGGTGAATGGATCTTGGTGTGAGTTAGCTAGTTCGGTAAATGGGACTTGGTGTGACTTAGGATGCTGGGTGAATGGGGCTTACTATGAGTTATGCTGGTGGATGAATGGGGCTTGGTGTGAGTTAGGATGATGAGTGAACGGGCCTTGGTGTGATTTAGGATGGTGGGTGAATGGGGCTTGGTGTGTGTTAGAATGATGTGTGAATGTGTCTTGGTTTGAGTTAGAATGATGGGTGAATCGGGCTTGGTGTAAGTTAGGATGATGGATGAATGGATCTTGCTGTGAGTTAGTTTGATGGGTGAATGGGATTGGTGTGAGTTAGAATGATGGGGGAATGGGTCTGGTTTGAGTTAGGATGATGGATGAATGGGTCTTTGTGTGAGTTACGATGATGGGTGATTGGTACTTGGTGTGAGTTAGGAAGATTGGTGAATGGACTTGGTGTGAGTTAGGATGATGGGTGAATGGAATTGGTGTGTGTTAGGATGATCTGTGAATGTGTCTTGGTGTGAGTTAGGATGATGGGTGAATGGGACTTGGTGTGAGTTAGGGTGATGGGTGAATGGGATTTGGTGTGAGTTAGGATGATGGGTGAATGGACTTGGTGTGCGTTAGGGTCATGGGTGAATGAACTTGGTGTGAGGTAGGATGATTGGTGAATGTGTCTTGGTGTGAGTTAGAATGATAGGTGAATGTGACTTGATGTGCGTTATAATGATGGGTGAATGGAATTGATGTGAATTAGGATGATGTGTGAATGGGTCCTGGTGTGAGTTAGGATGATGGGTGAATGGGTCTTGGTATGTGTTAGAATGATGTGTGAATGGACTTGGTGTGAGTTAGGGTGGTGGGTGAATGGTTTTTGGTGTGAGTTAGGATGATGTCTGAATAAGAACATAAGAACATAAGAAATAGTAGCAGGAGTAGGCCAATCGGCCCCTCGAGCCTGCTCCGCCATTCAATAAGATCATGGCTGATCTGATCCTAACCGTCAATCCACTATCACAGAACCATCTCCTGAATCTAACAGAATTAGACACACGAAATAGGAGCAGGATCAGCCGACACGGCCCCTGGGCCCGCTCCGCTACCCACAGGGCCATGACCGATCCGAACCTAGACTCATGTCCAAATTCCTGCCCGCTCCCCATAACCCTTAATTCCCTTTACTTCCAGGAAACAGCCTATTTCTGTTTTAAATTTATGTAATGATGTAGCTTCTACAGCTTTTTGGGGCAGCATATTCCATGGACCTACCACTCTCTGAGTGAAGTAGTTCCTCCTCATCTTAGTTTTGAAAGAGCAGCCCTTTATTCTAAGACTATGCGCCCTAGTTCTAGTTTCACCCATCATCGGGAACATCCTCCCCGCATCCACCCGATCCAGCCCCTTCACAATCTTATATGTTTCAATAAGATCGCCTCTCATTCTTCTGAACTCCAATGCGTAGAGTCCCAATCTACTCAACCTCCCCTCATATGTCCATCCCCTCATCCCCGGGATTAACCGAGTGAACCTTCTTTGTACTGACTCGAGAGCAAGTATGTCCTTTCTTAAGTATGGACACCAAAACTGTACGCAATATTCCAGGTGCGGTCTCACCAATAACTTGTACAACTGAAGCAATACTTCCCTATTTTTGTATTCTATCCCCCTAGCAATGAATGCCAACATTCCATTGGCCTTCTTAATCACTTGCTGCACCTGCATACTAACATTTTGAGTTTCGTGCACCAGGACCCCCAGATCCCTTTGTACTTCAGTACTTTCGAGTTTCTTGCCATTAAGATAATAACTTGCTCTACGATTTTTACTGCCAAAGTGCATAACCTCACACTTTCCAGTAATGTATTCCATCTGCCAAATCTCTGCCCACTTACTTAGCCTATCTATGTCCCGTTGCAGGTTTTTTATGTGCTCCTCACTCACTACTTTCCCTCCCATCTTAGTATCATCTGCAAACTTTGATATGTTACACTCGTTCCCCTCCTCCAAATCGTTAATATAGATTGTAAAGAGTTGGGGACCCAGCACTGACCCCTGCAGAACACCACTAGTTACTGATTGCCAATCTGAGAATGAACCATTTATCCCAACTCTCTGCCTTCTGTTAGATAGCCAATCCTCTATCCATGCCAGAATATTACCCCCAATCCCGTGATTTTTTATCTTAAGCAGTAAACTTTTGTGTGGCTCCTTGTCAAATGCCTTTTGAAGTCTAAATACACTACGTCCTCTGGTTCCCCTTTATCCACCCTATATGTTACTTCCTCAAAGTACTCCAGCAAATTTGTCATACATGACTTCCCCTTCATAAAACCATGCTGAATTTCTCCTATTAAATTATGATTATCCAAATGTCCTGGTACTGTCTCCATAATAATGGACTCCAAAATTTTACCTACCACAGATGTTAGGCTAACCGGTCTATAGTTTCCAGCCTTCTGTCTACTGCCCTTTTTAAATAAGGGTGTTACATTAGCAGTTTTCCAGTCTGCCGGGACCTATGCCATGTCCAGGGAGCTTTGGAAAATTATTACCAATGCATCCACAATCCCTACCGCCACTTCCCTCAAGACCCTAGGATGTAAGCCATTAGGTCCAGGTGATTTATCCGCCTTGAGTCCCATTATTTTACCGAGTACCACTTCCTTAGTGATTTTGATCGTGTTTAGATCCTCCCCCCCTTTAGCCCCCTGTTTGTCCAGTGTTGGGATATTCTTAGTGTCTTCTACTGTAAAGACTGATATAAAATATTCATTCAGTGTTTTTGCCATCTCCATATTTCCCACCATTAATTTCCCGGTCTCATCCTCTAAGGGACCAACATTTACTTTAGCCACACTTTATCTTTTTATATAACTATAAAAACTCTTACTATCTGTTTTTATATTTTATGCTAATTTACTTTCATAATCTATCTTCCCTTTCTTAATCAATCTTTTTGTTATTTTTTGCTGTCTTTTCAAGTTTTCCCAATCCTCTATCCTCCCACTAGATTTGGCTACCTTATATGCCCTTGTTTTTAGTGGAATACTATCCTTAATTTCTTTACTTACCCACGGATGGCTGTCTTTTCTTTTACACCCTTTTCTTCTCAGTGGAATATATTTTTTTTGGAAGTTGTAAAATAACTCCTAAAATGTACACCACTGATCATGTATCGTCTTACCCTTTAATCTATTTTCCCAATCCACTCTACTCAATTCCGCTCTCATACCTTCATAGTCTCCTTTATTCAAGCTTAGCACGCATGTTTGAGATCCAACCTTCTCACACTCTAATTGAATATGGAATTCAACCATGTTATGGTCACTCATTCCAAGGGGATACTTTACTAGGACATTTTTAATTGATCCTGTCTCATTACACAGGACCAGATCTAAGGTTGCTAGCACCCTGGTCGGTTCAGTTACATACTGCTCAAGAAACCCATCCCTAATACACTCAATGAACTCATCCTCAAGGCAGCCCTGCCCAATTTGATTTGTCCAATTAATATGATAGTTAAAATCTCCCATAATTATAGATGTTCCCTTCTTACAAGCCTCAGCTATTTCCTGATTGATATTCCGTCCAACTGAGTTGCCACTGGTCGGAGGCCTATAGACTATGCACACTAGTGTTTTTTTCCCTTTATTATTCCTTACCTCCACCCAAACTGTTTCATTATCCTGATCTTTTGACCCAATATCATTTCTCTGTATTACAGTGATTCCTTCCTTTATTAACATAGCCACCCCACCTCTCCTTCCTTCCTGCCTGTCCTTCCTGATCGGTAAATAACCTGGTATGTTTAATTCCCAGGCATTGTCACCCAGCAGCCATATTTCTGTAATGACCACAAGATCATACCCATATGTAGTTATTTGTGCCATTAACTCGTCTATTTTGTTACGAATGCTACGTGCATTCAGATAGAGAACTTTCAAAGATGTGACACTTAGTTCCTGCTTTTGCCCTTTTTATTACGTTACCTTTTACTCCATACCTTCTGCCACTTGCTGTCACGCTCTGGTTTTTAATTTCCCCACTGCTACCTAAGCTTATGACCTTCTCTGTTGTCATTTTTATAATTTGCTCTCTAGGAACCTCCCCCCAACTAGTTAATTTAAAGCCCTCTCTACAGTCCTAGTTATATGATCCACCAGGACTCTAGTCCCAGCACTGGCCAAGTGAAGCCCGTCCCAGCGGAACAGCTCCCTCCTGCCCCCGTACTGGTGCCAGTGTCCCAGGAAGCAAAACCCATTTCTCCCACACCAGTCTTTGAGCCTCGCATTTAACTCTCTAATTTTATTTGTCCTAGCCAAATTCGCTCGTGGCTCAGGTAATAATCCAGAGATTATTACCCTTGTGATTCTGCTTTTTAATTTGGCCCCTAGCTGCTCAAACTCCCTCAGCAGAACCGCCTTCCTTGTCCTATCTATGTCGTTGGTACCAACATGGACCACGACAACTGGATCCTCCCCCTCCCACTCCAAGTTTCTCTCCAGTCCAGAGGAGATGTCCTTAACCCTGGCACCGGGCAGGCAACTCAGCCTTTGGGACTCTCGCTCTCGGCTGCAGCGAACTCCATCTATCCCCCTAACGATACTATCCCCTTCCACTACAATATTTTTTAACTCCCCCACTTGAATGGCCCCCTGCTCCACGGTCCTGTGGCCAGGTTGCTCATCCTCCCCGCAGTCCCTGTTCCCAATCTCACAGGGAGTAAGAGCCTCGAAACTGTTGGACAAGTGCAAGGGCTGCGGCTCCTCCAACACTACCTCCTGGATCCCCGCACCTGCCTCACTTCTAGACACACCATCCTGACCCTGGCCACGGACTACATCTGAATTAATTAATCTAATTGGTGTGAATACCTCGTGATACACAGAGTCCAGGTAACTCTCCCCCTCCCTGATGTGTCTCAGCGTTTGAAGTTCGGACTGCAGCTCTTCAACACGGAGCCGGAATTCCTCGAGCAGCCAACACTTACTGCAAATGTGATCACCATGAGCATCAATGGTGTCCACCAGCTCCCACATATTGCAGCAGCAACACATCACCTGATCTCCCATTCTATGTAATTAATTAAATGTATTAATATTATTCTTAAATACCCTCTGCCCCGATTCAAGATGGTGAATATCACACCTTAGAAATTATAAACCAGTGTCTTGGTGTGAGTTCGGATGGTGGGTGAATTGGGAATTGGTGTGAGTTAGGCTGATGGGTGAATGGGTCTTGGTGAGAGTTAGGATGAAGTCTGAATGGGTCTTGGTGTGAGTTAGGATGATGTGTGAATATGGCTTGGTGTGAGTTATTATGAAGTGTGAATGGGTCTTGGTGTGAATTAGAATAATGCTTGAATGGGACTTGATTTGAGTTCAGATGATGGATGAAAGGACTTGGTGTGAGTTACGGTGATGGGTGAATGGTTCTTGGTGTGAGTTAGGATAATGGATGAATGGGTCTTGGTGTGAGTTAGGATGATGGTTGAATGTGTCTTGGTATGAGTTAGGATGATGGCTAAATGGGACTTGGTGTGAGTTAGGATGATGGGTGAATGGACTTGGTGCGAGTTAATCTGATGGTTGAATGTGTCTTGGTGTGTGTTAGGATGATGGGTGAATGGTCTTGGTGTGAGTTGGGATGGTGTGTGAATGGGTCTTGGTGTGAGTTAGGATGATGGGTGAATGTGTCTTGGTGTTAGTTAGGATGATGTGTGAATGGGTCTTGGTGTGTGTTGGTATGATGGGTAAATGGGTATTGCTGAGAGTTAGTATGATGGGTGAATATGTCTTGGTGTGAGTTAGGATGATGGGTGAATGTGTCTTGGTGTGAGTTAGAATGATGGATGAATGTGTCTTGGTGTGTGTTATGTTGATGGGTGAATGGTCTTGGTGTGAGTTGGGATGGTGTGTGAATGGTTCTTGGTGTGAGTTAGGATGATGGGTGAATCTGTCTTGGTGTTAGTTAGCATGATGTGTGAATGGGTCTTGGTGTGAGCTAGTATGATGAGTAAATGGGTCTTGCTGAGAGTTAGTATGATGGGTGAATGTGTCTTGGTGTGAGTTAGGAGGATGGGTGAATTGGTCTTGCTGTTAGTTAGGATGTTGGTTGAATGGGTCTTGCTGAGAGTTAGTATGATGGGTGAATGTGTCTTGGTGTGAGTTAGGATGATGAGTGAATGTGTCTTGGTGCGAGTTAGAATAATGGTTGAATGTGTCTTGGTGTGTGTTAGGATGATGGGTGAATGGTCTTGGTGTGAGTTGGGATGGTGTGTGAATGGGTCTTGGTGTGAATTAGGATGATGGGTGAATGTGTCTTGGTGTTAGTTAGGATGATGTCTGAATGGGTCTTGGTGTGAGTTAGCATGATGGTTAAATGGGCTTGCTGAGAGTTAGTATGATGGGTGAATGGGTCTTGGTGTGAGTTAGAATGATGGGTGAATCGGTCTTGGTGTTAGTTAGGATGTTGGGTGAATGGGTCTTGCTGAGAATCAGTATGATGTGTGAATGTGTCTTGGTGTGAGTTAGGATGATTGGTGAAAGGGTCTTGGTGTGAGTTAGCATGATGGGTATGCGTCTTGGTGTGAGTTATGATGTTGAGTGAATAGGTCTTGGTGTGTCTTAGAATCATGTTCCAATGGGGCTTGGTGTGAGTTAGGATGGTGGGTGAATGGGGCTTGGTGTGATTTAGGATGATGGATGAATGGGGCTTGGTGTGAGTTAGGATGATGGGTGAATGGGTCTGGGTCTGAGTTAGGTTGATATGTGAATGGATCTTGGGGTTGAGTTAGGATGATGGGCAAATGGGGTTTGATGTGAGTTAGGATGATGGATGAATGGGGCTTGGTGTGAGTTAGGATGATGGGTGAATGGGTCTTGGTGTGAGTTAGGATGATGGGTGAATGGATCTTGGGGTGAGTTAGAATGCCGGCATTAGAGTTATGGATGAGTTCAAGCTCACAAAATATGCAAGTTGTGAGGCCGGCCAGTAGACCAGTGGATAGTCGAGTCTTGAGGTAACGAAGGAAAGTATGAGGGTTTCAGCAGCAGATGAACTGAGCCAGGGGCAGAGACGTGTGATATTCTGGAGGTGGAATTAGGTCGTCTTGGTGATGGAGGGGATATGTGGTTGGTAACTTATCTCAGGGTCAAATAAGTGTCCAGGTTTTCAACATTCTAGTTTAATCCTCAGACAGAAGCCAAGGAGAGTGATGCCGTTGGTCGGTAGGGAACGGAGTTTGTGGGGGGAGCGAGGACAATGGCCCAGAAATTGCACTCGTGCAGCAGAGATACGCAGTACTCTGCTGACCTACAATAAGATACTCAGCCTGTGCGAGGCCCAGAATGGAGACTGGTTTTTCGGCGATGCAGAGTTCTGCATTGTGTATGACATCACAAAGGGCAGGAGTGCAGTGTACCGCCTCTGTGTGTGGGAGGACATGACCACAAAATCTGTCAAAACTAAACCTCGCCCACAGAAACTTCTCTCAGTGTCTCCCATTGCAATTACTTCTTTTTATAAACTTCTGAAAATTTTCAATTAAACTGGTACTTGGACTGATTTCATATATCAGCATTTTGATTTTTCCCTCCAAATTCACAATTTATTAGCCCCTATGTATACAACGACCTGTTTTGATCACAAGATGCTTTAGAGCCTTGAGGTACATTTTTGCTATGCAGTCACTGTGTAATGTGGGAAATGCGGCAGCCAATTTGCGCACAGCAAGCTTCCACAAACAGCAATGCGATAATGACCAGATAATCTGTTTTTGTTATGTTGGTTCAGGGAGAAATATTGGCCAGGACACCGATAACTCCCCTACTCTTCTTCGAAATATTATCATGGGATCTTTTACATCCACCTGAGAGAGCAGACGTGGCCTCGGTTAAACATCTCATCCAAAGACAGCACCTCCGACAGCGCAGCTCTCCCTCATCTGTGCCCTGGATTATTAGCCTAAATTTATGAGCTCAAGTTACTGGAGAGGGTCTGGAAACCACATCCTTCCTGACTCAGAGTTGAATGTGCCACCCACTGAGCCACTGCTGACACTGTAATGATGCTGAACTTCAGAAAGACCCTGTGACAGGGTCTAGTGTAATATAAACAGAGACAGGGTCTAATGTAATATAAGCAGAGACAGGGTCTAGTGTAATATAAACAGAGACTGGGTTTAGTGTAATACAACCAGAGACAGGGTCTAGTGTAATATAAACAGAGACCGGGTCTCGTGTAATATAAAGAGAGACAGGGTCTAGTGTAATATAAATAGAGAGAGAGTCCAGTGTAATATAAACAGAGACAGGGTCTAGCGTAATATAAATAGAGATAGTGTCCAGTGTAATATAAAGAGAGACATGGCCTAGTGTAATATAAAAAGAGACTGGGTTTTGTGTAATATAAACAGAGACAGGATCTAGTGTAATATAAATAGAGACAGAATCCAGTGTAATATAAACAGAGACAGGGTCTAGTGTAATATAAACAGAGACTGGGTTTAGTGTAATACAAACAGAGACAGGGTCTAGTGTAATATAAACAGAGCCAGGGTCTAGTGCAATATAAACAGAGACAGTGTTGCCCTATGAAGAAAGTAAAGGTCTGGTGAGCTTATAAATGGGACAGCGTCTTCTGCCATAATATATGCGACTGGAGCTAGTGTAATAAGCAGAGATGCTGTCTCATGTAAAATACACAATGACATGGTCTAGTACAGTGATAACTGATACGAGTCCTGGAGTGATATGAACAGAGGCATGTCCAAGAGCAATAATAAGAGACATGGCGTAGTGGAATTTCAACAGACACATGATCGAGTGTAGTGATAACATGTCAGGGCCTAGTGAAATTTGCACTGAGATATGGGCCAGTGCAATATTAAATGAGACAGGGTATAGTGTAATATAAACAGAGATAGTATCTAGTGCATTAACAACAGAGACAGGGTCTAGTTTAATATAAACAGTGACAGTGTCTAGTGCAGTAATAAATGAGATTAGGTCTAGTATAATATAATAAGAGTCGGGGTCTAGTGTAATATAAACAGAGGCAGGGACTTCTGCCATAATCAGTGAGGCAGGAGCTAATGTAAAAAACAGCGACACAGTCTAATGTAATATACACAACAACTTGGTCTAGTGCAGTAATAATTTAGAGTGTAATATAAACGGAGACATGGTCTAGTGTAATACAAAGAGAGACAGGGTCTGTTGTAATATTGCAGAGTGCCAAGTGTAATATAAAGAGAGTCAGGGTCCAGTTTAATATAAATAGAGACAGGTCTAGTGTAATATAAACAGAGACCGGGTCTAGTATAATATAAACAGAGAGAGTGTCTAGTGTAATATAAACAGGGACAGGGTAAGTGTCCAGTGTAAGAGAAACAGAGACAGGGTCGAGTGTAATAAAAATAGAGATAGGGTCTAGTGTAATATAAACAGAGACAGGGTCAAGTGTTATATAAACAGAAACAGGGCCTAGTGTAATATATATAGAGACAGGGTCTAATGCAATATAAACAGAGACAGGGTCTAGTGCAATGGTAACTGAGACAAGGCCATGTGTGATATAAATGGAGACAGGGTCTAGTGTTATAATAACAGAGACAGGACCTTATGAAAAAGACACAATGACAGGGTCCAGTGTATTAATAATTGAGACAGGACCCAGTGCAATATAAACAGAGACAGGGCCTAGATTAATATAAACATAGAGTGTATAATGTAATAATATAGGGACAGGTTCTAGTGTAATATAAACAGAGACCACGTGTAGTTTAACACAACCAGAGACATGGTCTAGTATAATATAAACAGAGACAGGAACTAGTGCAATATAAAAAGGGACAGGGTCTAGTTCAATATAAACAGGGAGGGTATAGTGTAATAAAATAGGGACAGGTTCTAGAGTAATATAAAGAGAGACCAAGTGTAGTTTAACATAAACAGAGACAGGGTCTAGCATAATATAAACAGAGACAGGAACTAGTGTAATATAAAGAGAGAATGGGTCTAGTTTAATATAAACAGAGATAGGTCTAGTGTAATATAAAGAGAGACAGGGTCTAGTTTAATATAAACAAAGACAGGGTCTAATGTAATATAAACAGGGACAGGGTCTAGTGTAATATAAAGAGAGACAGGGTCTAGTGTAATATAAACAGAGACAGGGTCTAGTTTTATATAAACAGAGCCAGGGTCTAGTGTAATATAAACAGAGACGGCCTAGTTTTATATAAACAGAGACAGGGCCTAGTGTAATATATAGAGACAGGATCTAGTGTAATATAAACAGAGAAAGGGTCTAGTGTAATGGTAACTGAGACAAGGCCGAATGTGATATAAATGGAGACAGGGTCTAGTGTTATAATAACTGAGACAGGACCTTATGTAAAAGAAACAGTGACAGGGTCCAGTGTTTTCAAAATTCAGACAGCACCTAGTGCAATAGAAACAGAGACAGGGTCTAGTTCAATATAAACAGGGAGGGTATAGTGTAAAAAAATAGGGACAGGTTGTAGTGTAATATAAAGAGAGACCAAGTGTAGTTTAACACAAACAGAGACAGGGTCTAGTATAATATAAACAGAGACAGGAACTAGTGCAATATAAAAAGGGACAGTGTCTAATTTAATATAAATAGAGACAGGTCTAGTGTAATATAAACAGAGACAGGGTCTAATGTAATATAAACAGGGAAAGGGCCTAGTGTAATATAAACAGAGACAGGGTCTAGTGTAATATAAACTGAGACAGGGTCTAGTTTCATATAAACAGAGACAGGGCCTAGTGTAATATATGTAGAGACAGGGTCTAGTGTAATATAAACAGAGAAAGGGTCTAGTGTAATGGTAACTGAGATAAGGCCGAGTGTGATATCAATGGAGACAGGGTCGAGTGTTATAATAACTGAGACAGGTGCTTATGCAATAGAAATAAAGACAGGGTCCAGTGTATTAATAATTGAGAGATGACCTAGTGTAATATAACCAGAGACAGGGTCTAGTGTAATATAAACAGAGACAGGCTCTAGTGTAATATAAACAGAGACATCGTCTAGTGTAATATAAACAGAGACAGGGTCTAGTGTAATATAATCAGAGACAGGTTCTAGTGTAACATAAACAGACAGGGTTGTTTGTAATATAACCATAGACAGGGTCTACTGTAATTTAAACAGAGACATGATCGAGTGTAATATAAACAGAGACAGGGTCTAGTGTAATATAAACAGAGACAGGGTGTAGTGTGATATATACAGAGACAGGGTCTAGTGTATTATATAAACAGAGACATGGTCGAGTGTAATATAAATAGAGACAAGGTTTGTGTAATATAAACAGCGACAGGGTCTAATGTAATATAATCAGAGACAGGGTCTAGTGTAATATAAACAGAGACCAAGTGTAGTTTAATATTACAGAGACAGGGTCTAGTGTAATATAAGCAGAGACCAAGTGTAGTTTAATATTAACAGAGACAGGGTCTGGTGTAATATAAACAGAGACAGGGTCTAGTGTAATATAATCAGAGACAGGGTCTAGTGTAACATAAACAGAGACAGGGTTGTTTGTAATATAACCATAGACAGGGTCTAGTGTAATTTAAACAGAGACAGGATCGAGTGTAAAATAAACAGAGACAGGGTCTAGTGTATTATAAACAGAGACAGGGCCGAGTGTAATACATATAGATACAGGGTCTAGTGTAATATTAATATGGACAGGGTCTAGTGTAATATAAACAGAGACAGGGTCTAGTGTAATTTAAACAGAGACCGGGTCTCGTGTAATATAAACAGAGACATGGTCTTGTGTTATTTAAACAGAGACAGTGTCTAGTGGAATGGTAACTGAGACAAGGCCGAGTGTGATATAAACGGAGACAGGCTCTAGTGTTATAATAACTGAGACAGGACCTTATGTAATAGAATCAGTGACAGGGAACAGTGAAGTAGTGACTGAGACAGGGTCTAATGTAATTTAAACAGAAACATGGCTTTAGCATTTATAATTGTGACAGGATCTAGTGTAAATTAAACAGAGATACGGAATAGTTTAATATAAAAAGTGACAGAGTCTATTATAAACAGAGACAGGGTCTAGAGTAATATAAACAGAGGCAGGACCTAGTGCAATATATACAGAGACAGGGTCTAGTTTAATATAGACAGAGACAGGTTGCAGTGTAATTTAAATAGAAACAAGGTCTAGTGTAATATAAACAGAGACAGGGTCTAATGTAATATAAACAGAGACAGTTTCTAGTGTAATATAAACAGAGACAGGATGTAGTTTAATAGAAAGAGAGACAGGGTCTCGTGTAATATAAAAAGTGACAGCGTCTAGTGTATTTCAAATAGAGACAATGTCTAGAGTAATACAAACTGTAGTGTCCGTGTGTAGATAAAGACACTGAAGACAGGAGTTGGTTCATAGGTATTTACTAAGCAAGTCTGGGGGGAGGTTTTAAAGGATATACACAATACACAGGCTTATATAGCCCAAGTGGCAATCACCGGCATTACGCACACCTGGGGCTCTTAAAGGCACATACACCACAATTGCTCTTAAAGGCACATACACCACAATTCCTCCCCTTCTAGCTAACTAGTACATCATATTTTAAGTAATTATTAATTACATGTTATATGCAAAATAATATACATTGCTGTATTAATTAATTATAAGTTAGTCTGTCAGGAGGCTTCCTGACACGGTCCGGATAACGCCTCGGGGGTGTAGTAGTTTCTGGTGGTGTAGTAGATTCTTCTGGGAAGTCTGATTCGGCTAGAAGGCCAGTGTCGGGTTCATTGGGTTCCAGTATCACCGGATCGGAGGTAGATATGGGTATCTCTACTTCATCGTTAGATGTATAGCGTAGTGGTGTAGGTTGTCCCTTTTCGGAGGACTTGATGATTTGGTCAGCATGGCGCCTTATTATGCTTTCTCCAATGTCCACGGTATACATCAGTGATCCTCGTCGTGTGCAGATAGTTCCAGGCTGCCATTTCTCGGTACGGTAGTCCCGGGCCAAAACTGGTTGGCCGATCTGGAAGGCCCTAGTTGGCCTTTCATTCATGCCCTGAAACTGCCGGTTCTCCACGTCCCTTCGGATGTTTGGCTTGACCAAATCCAGCCGGCATCTTAAGTTTCCATTGTAGAACATCATGGCGGGAGTTTGGTTTGTAACCATATGTGTTGCATTCCTATATGCAAATAAGAAGTTATCCACCTTGTGCTGAAGTTTTATGTCTTCATTACCCATGGCCTTTATGGCCTTCTTAAAGGTCTGGACAAACCTTTCAGCCAATCCATTGGTGGCGGGATGGTATGGGGTGGACATGGAGTGCTTTACCCCATTGTTCTTTAAGAACTTTCTGAATTCTTCGGACACAAATTGCGGTACATTATCAGAACATATCTGTTCCGGCAGCCCATTCCTGGCAAATATGGTCCTTAATACTGTGATGGTTTTTTCCGTGGTGGTGGAGGACATCTTTATTACCTCCGGCCACTTGGAGTGTGCATCAACTGCGATTAAGAACATTGAGTCCATAAATGTACCAGCAAAGTCGATGTGCACCCTTTGCCAGGGAGAGGAGGGCCACTCCCATGGATGTAGAGGGGCCTGTGGCGGAGCATTTTGGACCTTCTGCCATTCTAGGCAGCTCTTGGTCATGTCTTCGATGTCTCCATCGATGCCTGGCCACCATACAAACGCCCTAGCTAGGTTCTTCATTTTCACTCCACCCAGATGCCCCTCGTGAAGCTCCTTTAGCACTTTATCCTGGAGTTTGGGTGGAATCACTACTCTGGATCCACACATCAAGGTTCCTCGGCACACTGACAGCTGTTCTCTTCTTTGCGAGAATGCTGGCAACAGTGGTTCACCATGTGCTGGCCATCCCTTTATTGTTAAATCGTAGACCCGTGAGAGAGCAGGGTCATTTCTGGTCTCCCTTTCAATGGCAGAATTTGTCACCGGTAGACATTCCACTATGGTAGAGTGGAATATCTCTACTGGGTCTACTGTAGGTGCCTCTTCTATCGTTGGCAATGGCAGGCGCGATAAACCGTCAGCATTCCCATGCTGTTTTGACCCTTTGTATTCAATGTTGTATTGGTGTGCCCCTAGAAAAAGGGACCACCTCTGTCGTCTTTGTGCCATCATAATGGGGACACCTTTCTTAGGGTTGAATATGGAGATGAGGGGTTGATGGTCAGTCAGCAAGGTAAATTTTTGTCCGTGTAGGTAATGGCTGAATTTCTTCACTCCCCATACCAGGCTGAGTGCTTCCCTGTCTATCTGGGAATAGTTACGCTCAGCTGAGTTCAATGAGTGTGACGCAAAAGCTATCGGCCGTTCCGAGCCATCAGGGAATCTATGGGACAATACCGCTCCTATGCCGTAAGGGGATGCATCGCACGCCAGTCTGATTGGTAGTGATGGGTTGTAATGAGCCAAAACTTTCTCGGATGTGATTAAGTTTTTACATTTATGGAAGGCACCTTTACAGTCTTCGTTCCATTTCCAAATCACTCCTGTGTGTAGAAGATCATTAAGAGGGTGTAGAATAGTTGATAAGTTCGGTAAAAATTTATGATAGTAATTTATTAATCTCAGGAATGACCTCAATTGTGAAACATTTTCAGGTGCTGGGGCTTTTATAACTGCTTCAATTCTTTCAGGTGACTTATGCAACCCTTCCTTATTAATTATGTGGCCACAATATGATATCTGATTTTGGAAAAATTCGCACTTGGGGCGATTTGCTCGTAGGCCCCGTTCTTTCAGCCTAGTGAGCACCTGCTCCAAATTGGCAAGGTGCTCGTTGTCGTTTTCTCCTGTTATAAGGATGTCGTCTAGGTAACACTGAGTCCCCGGAATCCCTTGCAGGACATGCGCCATAGCTCTTTGCCAGATAGCTGGAGCTGATGCTACTCCAAAAACCAGTCGATTGTACTGGTACAGGCCTTTGTGTGTGTTTACTGTGAGATACTTTTTAGAGGTCTCCTCAACCTCCATCTGTAGATATGCCTGTGCCAAGTCAATATTTGTGAAACATTTTCCTGCGGATAGTGAGGCGAAAATATCTTCTATCCTCGGAAGAGGATACTGTACCATGTGAAGGACCTGGTTTACAGTCACCTTAAAGTCCCCACAGATGCGAATTTTTCTCTGTTCCTCAGAGTTATTTTTCAGTGCTTTTTTCATGACTGGAACGATGTCTGTTGCCCATTCGCTCCAATCTATTTTGGATAATATGCCTGCCTTTTCCAAATTCTCCAGCTCTGCCTCGACTGCCGGACGTATTGCGTATGGCACCGGCCATGCCTTAAAAAATTTTGGAATTGCTGCATCTTCCACTTTTATTGAGGCGGTGATGCCTTTCAAGGTTCCTAGTTTCTCTTGAAACACTTCTTTGGCGTTGGCCAAGATGTATTTTAATCGTTCAGGTATGATGTCATCAATGTTTTTTTCCTTACTGGTCACCGTCAGTGCCTGAATGGAGTGCCAGTCTAAACGTATCCTCCTTATCCATTCACGTCCCAACAACGGTGGACCACCATCTTGTAGAATGTATAAATACAACTTTTGTATTTCTTTGCCGTTGTATACCACAGGCACCTTTATTTTTCCTTTGGGGTATACTTTCTGCCCCGTATATGTTTTTAAGATAATGGATGTGTCTTTTAGAGGTATATGCGAAAATAGCCTCTCGTAATCTCGTCGATTTATAACGGTTAGAGCTGATCCTGCATCTAGCTCCATTTTAACTGGGGACCCTGCTATTATGAGGGTAACCCAAATGGTCTTGTAATCTTCATTGGCAATTACATTATGTAATTTGAGAGAGCTTAGTCTCTTGTGCCCGGAGTCACTATCACTCTTCTGGTCTTTGGAGCTACTGTCCATCATCACTTGTACCTTTCTGTGCTTTTCCTTATTGATTCTTTTCCCGTTAGTGGATTATTTATTTTTAGATCGGCATACACGTGGCATGTGTCCCATCTTTCCGCATCGCCTGCATGCTTTTTCTTTGAACCAGCAATCCCTCTGGTCATGGTTGGATCTGCCGCAGCGATAACATCTCTCGAAACCCCGTGTCATTTCATGGGTGCCGAAGTCCTGTGGCCTTTGCTGTATCTTTGCCGCTCCTATTGCACTAAAAGCCTTGTCCAGTGTTAAATCTTTTCCAGAAGATACCTTTTTTTGTGTTTCTACACTTAGGGGATCGCAGATGAATTTGTCTTGCAGAGAATCTGCCAGTCCTGCCTCGAATTGGTAGTGTAGGGTATCAATAATCTCCTCAAAATTCTTGTCCATCGGTTCGGCTGGAGTGATTAAGTTGCGTAACAGCTTGTATGTTTCTGCACCCATTAGATCCAGAAGCCCTGAAGCTTTTTTTTCATCTTCTATTCCATTTGCGGTGCAAAACACCTCCACTCTTTCTACATATGTGGTCCAATCCTCTATCTTGTTATCAAAAACATCAATATTGCCAAAGTTAGGCTCCGATTCGTTATCAAAAGCATCAATATTGCCAGATTTAGGCATTTCAAAAAAAGATATGGCGCTTCCTGCGCTTTTTTTTTCTCTCTGTAGCAACGATATGGCACTTCCTGTGCTTTCCCGCTGCTGCTACCGATAACAACGCTGTTTTACTGTGGTTTCCGTTTATTCACTGTTGGAGACTCGTTCCCGACGGAGGTCTAAACGCTGACCTGCTTGCCGCACCAGCCGTCTCCCGAGTGCTCCCTCCCAGTCCGTTATTGCTTGCCTCCAATTTTGCTGCCTGTCTCAGCTGTAGAGCCCGCCGCTGGAGCCCCAGCCTGACGCCCAGGAAGGATTAGCGCAGTATCTGCCACCAGCTTGGCCAGCTGGTGAAACCACAGTTTCTATTACTTCCTTGAGTCTTCTGGACGCTGGAGGAAGCGATATCCTTGAGGTGCTGCCGAATTGCAGGTAAGTCCGTTTCCACTTCGTCGCCACTGTAGTGTCCGTGTGTAGATAAAGACACTGAAGACAGGAGTTGGTTGATAGGTATTTACTAAGCAAGTCTGGGGGGAGGTTTTAAAGGATATACACAATACACAGGCTTATATAGCCCAAGTGGCAATCACCGGCATTACGCACACCTGGGGCTCTTAAAGGCACATACACCACACAAACAGAGAGAAGATCGAGTGCAATATAAACAGAGACAGGGTCTAGTTTAATATAAACAGAGACAGGGTCTAGTGTAATATAAATAGATTCAGATACTAGTGTTATATAAACAGAGACATGGTCTCATGTAATATAAACAGAGACAGGACCTCGTGTCATATAAACAGAGACAGGGTCTAGTGTAATGAAACAGAGACAGGGTCCGGTGTATTATAAACATAGACAGTGTGTAGTTTAACATAAACAGAGACAGGGCCTAGTGTAATATAAACAGTGACAGGGTCTAATGTAATATGAAAAGAGACCGGGGCCAGTGTAATAAAAACAGAGACAGGATGCAGTGTATTATAAACAGAGACAGGGTCTAGTGTATTATAAATATAGGCAGAGTCTAGTGTAATATAAACAGAGACAGGGTCGAGTGTAATATATAGAGAGATAGTCTCTAGTTTTGCATAAAGGCCCAGGGCATTAATAACTGAGACGGGGTCTATTGTAATTTAAACATTTTCATAACCTGAACTCTGTCAATGTATCCGCTCTCACTTCATATCCCTGCTCTCAAACTGCGGGGTTCACGTTTTATGTTCTAGCCAATCTTTCTCAAAAATTGTGATCGTTGAAGGGTGTCTCTTGCCTTCAGTGCAATGTCTGTTTAATTGTATTTTGTAATGTTAGAAGTATTGGACTGAAATTGTTAACTTGGTCTGTTTGTTTAACGACTGTAATTAATATGCCTTCCCAGGGAATCTGCTTGTCTCTCTGAAGTTTTGACTCTAATATAAATAAGAGGCTCCTTTGGATTCTCTGTTCCATTGATTCACTGGGAGCGGTGCCCTGAGCACTGATAAGTTCATCCTTTCCCGCCAAAGGCGGAACCATGTTTCGGGATTTCCCACTAACTCGTCGGGTGCTACAGGCAATCTGGGACATACAAATTTTTTACTACACCATCATCGCTGCCGTTGGAATTCTCAGTAAGTCTTCGTGAAGCATGTTTAACTCTATTACTTTGTTCTGTTTTTCCCATTATCTTCCACAGTCTCAGATCAATGATGCTCCTGGGAAGTCCAACTATTAACTCCGTGCACCATTTATAACTGTGTTACTGTTCCTCTGCGAATCCCATTTCCTGCCACAGTCTCAGATCACTGATGTTCATAGATTCATAGAAACTGACAGTACAGAAGGAGGCCACTCGGCCCCTTGCACCGGTACCTGGCTCTGTGAAAGAGCAGTCGTGTTTAGTCCCATATTCCCGCTTTTTACCGGTAATCCTGTAAGTTCCTCATCCTCAAGTTCCTGTTGAAATCACTTTTAAAACTATTGTTGGAATAGTTTCCACCACCTATGCAGTTGGAGCATTCCCAATACCGACATGTTGCTGGGAAGTAACTATTGGTGCAGCATGTTTAAATTACAATAGACCCCGTCTCAATTATTAATGCCCTGGGCCTTTATGCAAAACTAGAGACTATCTCTCTTTATATTACACTCGACCCTGTCTCTGTTTATATTACACTAGACTCTGCCTATATTTATAATACACTAGTTTATGATGAAGGGACATGAAAGCTTAGCGCGCCTGAAAGATCTGCCGCTTTTACATGTTTTAACCCAGGTACCCACCCACTGACCTGAAATCAGTTAACTGCTCTGTTTAAACAGAGAGCCAAGAAATGCTACTTGGAAGCGTTAAGGGTTTTCCACTTCATCGTCAACAGTAATGTCGACTCTTCTCTGCAGGTAGCAATTCTCTAGGCCGTGTATGTTTGATTTTTACTGTGGTTGTGATTTAGATAATTTCCCCGCTGTTGGTTGTTTCCTGTGTATCCCTCTTGGTGTGCAATATTGGAAGGTGTCTGTCTTGATGTTTTTGTTACACAGTCGCCTGTTCACTGGCCTGAGTTTAATGGACACTGTGGCCTCACTCGTGCCATCTGTTTAACAATGTTTGAGAATTTACTGTACTTTTATTCTTTAACACCAGCAATGTTACTCCTTGTCCCAGCCTGATGTCGGAACTGTGCATTTGCATTAGATCAGAAATGTGCTTGAAGGAAGATTTAATATTCCATATTCTGCGTACAGTTCAATCGGTAGAGCAGTAGAGCTCTGACAGGGAGTCCAGATATACACAGAAACGTTTGCGAAAACCCACCAGCTCCACTTCACTGACCGACTTTCCACCATCACCCACTCTGCACTCCTCCCATTGGTTGAAGAAGTTTAATGTTTGTTCCAGCAATATAGTCAATTAAACATATTTCCACAATTTTAATATTAATCTTTACTCTGACACATCAATGTAAAGCCATGTGGGCCTTGCACAGTTCAGGGAGTCTCTCAATGAGGTGCAACCTGACTTCGGATAATCACCTATGTCCTTTCTATCATCAATTGGAAACCCGGGCAACTGACATTAATAAGCGATTAATTTTTTGTTTGCAATTCGCTCTAAAAAAGCATATTGGTAAAGTATTGGGAAATCCGCTGTAAAGTGAATTGCAATATATATATATGAACACAAAGTAATCATTTGAAATTACATTAAACATTAGACTAACGCAGCATTTTATCTTATCTGTGAGAATAGTAATACGTGTTTTATATTTACACACATGAAGTAGAGAGAACTTGGAGCAAAATCAGCCGCAATTTTCCACAGAGCAGCTGGTAAATAGTTTGGTTGATGTTTTCTGGTGCGGGAATGTTGGCAAAGACACCGAGAGCTCCATGTTCTTCTTGAAATAGTCCCAACTTTAACATCCCATGAATGAGAAGAGCGGGTCGATTCGATCATTGATCACAATCTCCCCAGAAGGAGGGTGCCTCTGATCAGTATTTAACTGGAGAGTCTACCCACTCAATGCCAGGAGTGGGGCTTGAACAAATGAGCTTCTAACTCAACACGAGCCGAACTGACTCTGAATGAATACAATGACGGAGTTTTTAATACAATTATTTGTAAACTGATTTATATTTAACTAGCAGGGGATGCCCGGCGTTGCCAGGGCAATTTTGGGCCGCGCGGTCTCCCTGCCCCTGTCTGTCCCCTCTCTCTCTCCCTCCCTCTCCCCCTCTCCTCTCCTCTGCCTCCCTCCCGTCCCTCCCCCTCTATCTGTCCCTCCCTCCCCTCTCCCTGCCTAGTGCCTGAGGCCCGGTGCCATTGTGAGAGCGGCCGTGCGGGGCCTACCGGTTGAGTGCCGGCCGGGATCTCAGGCTGAGACGGACCGGAGCTGAGCACACCAGGGGATCGCATGGTTGGTGGCCGGCTTCTGCCACTGAGCTCCCCCGCGGGTGGGGTGGTTGATGGTCGGCCGCTGCTGATGACCCGCCCACTGTGTGTAAACTCACCTGCCGCTCCCGGAATAGCAATGTGGGGGTTTGTTTGGCTGGTGCTGTCCCTGTGGGGATGAAAAAATGGCGGGGAAGTTCAGGGAGACTGGAGGGTTAGGTCCCGCCCGTGATGCACCGATTGGTCAACCATCAGGTTACTGAAGTGTAGGATTGGTCAAGCAGCACGTCACTCAAATCTAATGAGAGGTAGGATTGGTCAACCGGTAATGAGTGGATTTTTGAGGATTTTTGAACGTTTTTTGAATACTGTCGGAACAATTTTTGTCTGACCAAGAAGTAAAAATGCCTATGAGAGTCCCCTAATGATAAGCATTCTTTTGATATAACATATGTGTAGGTAGGCTCTATAACCTTTGATTGAATAGCCGGGCAGGCACAAAGACAGAAAGCCGGAAAGACAGATGGAAAGACAGAAAGACAGAGGGAGAGACATACCGTTTTGCATATATAGACTAGCTGGGAGTGCCCAGCGGTGCCGAGGAATTTTGAGGGCATGTTAGCTGTTGGAACGAGAGAGAGAGAGAGACTGGGGGAGAAGAGAGTGACTGGGGGGAAGAGAGAGAGCGAGTGGGGGGAAGAGAGCGAGTGACTGGGGTGAAGGGAGAGAGCAACTGGGGGGAAGAGAGAGAGCGACTGGGGTGAAGGGAGGAGAGCAACTGGGGGGAAGAGAGAAAGCGACTGGGGGGAAGAGAGAGGAGCGACAGGGGGGAAGAGAGAGAGCGACTGGGGGGAAGAGAGAGAGCGACTGGGGGGAAGTGAGAGAGTGACTAGGTGGAAGAGAGAGAGCGACTGGGGGGAAGAGAGAGAGCAACTGGGGGGAACAGAGAGAGCGACTGGGGGGAAGAGAGAGAGCAACTGGGGGGAAGATAGAGAGCGACTGGGGGGAAGAGAGAGAGTGACTGGGGGGGAAGAGAGAGAGCGACTGGGGGGAAGTGGAGAGAGTGACTAGGTGGAAGGGAGAGAGCGACTGGGGGGAAGAGAGAGAGCAACTGGGGGGAACAGAGAGAGCGACTGGGGGGGAAGATAGAGAGCGACTGGGGGAAAGAGAGAGACTGACTGGGGGGAAGAGAGAGAGCGACTGGGGGGAAGAGAGAGAGCGACTGGGAGGAAGAGAGAGAGTGGCTGGGGGGAAGAGAGAGAGCGACTGGGGGGAAGAGAGTGAGGGAATGGGGAAGAGAGAGCGCGGCTGGGGAAGAGAGAGAGGCTGGCTGGGGGAAGAGAGAGAGCGACTGGGGGAAGAGAGAGAGCGA
The DNA here is from genome assembly GCF_052327205.1 of Somniosus microcephalus. Lineage (NCBI taxonomy): Eukaryota > Metazoa > Chordata > Chondrichthyes > Squaliformes > Somniosidae > Somniosus > Somniosus microcephalus. Next base: position 126,483,592 of record NC_140990.1, read on the forward strand.
CTGGGGGGAAGACAGAGAGCGACTGGAGGGAAGAGAGAGAGTGACTGGGGGGAAGATTGAGAGCGACTGGGGGAAAGAGAGAGAGTGAGACTGGGGGATGAGAGAAAGCGACTTGTGGGAAGAGAGAGAGCGACTAGGGGGGAAGAGAGAGAGCGACCAGGGGGAAGAGAGACAGCGACTGGGGGAAGAGAGAGAGCGACTGGGGGGAAGAGAGAGGACGGGGGGAAGAGAGAGACGGGGTGAAGAGGGAGACGGAGGGAAGAGAGAGAGGGGGGAAGAGAGAGACGGGTGAAGAGAGAGACGGGGGAAGAGAGAGACGGGGGGATGGGAGAGATGGGAGGAAGAGTGAGATGGGGGAAGAGAGAGACGGGTGGAAGAGAGAGAGAGACAGACTGGGGGGAGAAGAGAGAGACGGGGGAAGAGAGAGAGAGAGAGACTGGGGGAGAAGAGAGAGACGGGGGAAGAGAGAGAGAGAGACTGCTCGATTTAGTTCGGGATTAGCCTGGAGAGAGAGAGGGGGGGAAGGAGCGCCTGAGGGCTGGCCCGTTGGACCCCTGCGAAGGAAGGAAGGAAGAAGGTAAGCACTCCCCTTCCTGTCACACCCCCTCACTCTTTCCCTCCCCTCACCGTCTCTCTCTCCCCTCCCCGTCTCTCCCTGCTTTACCTCTCTCTCCCACTCTCCCCTATCCCTCTCTCTCCCTCCCTCTCCTCTCCTTCCCTCCCCACTCCTCTCCCTCCCTCCTCTCCCTTCCACCTCACCTTCCCCCTCTCCTCTCCCTCCCCCTCTCCACTCCCTCCCTCCTCTCCCCCTCCCCTCCCCCTTCTCCTCTCCCTCGCCCCCCTCTCCTCTCCATCGCCCCCTCCTCTCCCTCAGTCCCCCTCTCCCCTCCTCTCTCCCCCCTCTCCTCTCCTCTCCCCCTCTCCCATCCCTTCCATGCCGTCTCCTCTCCCTCCATCCCACTCTCCCTCCCTCCCCCTCTCTGTCCCTCCCCCTCTCTCCCTACCTCCCTCCCCCCCACATTCCCCCCGCTCCCTCCCTCCCTCCCCACTCCTCCCCACCTCTCCCTGCCTCCCCTCCCCCCCTCTCCCTCCCTCCCTCCCCTCTCCCTCCTCTACCCCCCTCCCTCCCTCTCTCCTCTCCCTCCCTCCCCCTCTCTGTCCTTCCCCCCTCTCCCTCCTCCCTCCCCCCTATCTCCCCCTCTCCCTCCCTCCCCCTCCCCCCTCAATCCCTCCCTTCCCTCTCCCACCTCTCACCCCATCTCTGTCCCTCCCCCTCTCACCCTCCCTCCCTCCCCCCTCCTCCCACACTCTCCCTCTCCCCCTCCCTCCCCCCTCTCCCTCCCTCCCTCCCCCTCCCCCTCCCTCCTCTCCCCCCTCTCCCCTCTCCGTCCTCGCCCCCTCTGCACTCTCCCCCTCTTCCACTCTCCCTCCCTCTCTCCTCACCCACCCTCTTTCGCCTCCCTCCTCCCCCCCCGTGGATCAGCGCCTCAGGGCCGGCCGGTGCGCAGCCTACCGCGTGAGGCCCAGCTGGACTCACCTTAGCTCTCTCCCTCCCTCCCCCTCTCCTCTCCCTCTCTCTCCCCCTCTCCTCTCCCTTCCTCTCCCCCTTCTCCTCTCCCTCCTCTCCCCCTCTCCTCTCCCTCCCTCTCCCCCCCTCTCCTCTCCCTCCCGCTCCCCCCTCTCCCCCTCTCCTCTCCCTCCCTCTCCCCCCTCTCCTCTCTCTCCCTCTCCTCTCCCTCCCTCCCCCTCCGTGGATCAGCACCTCAGGGCTGGCCGGTGCCACGGCCCAGCGCATGACGTCCGGGCCAGACTCACCTTAGCCGAGGACGTGGACCGGGCCAACATTGATGCACGCGCTGACTCCCGCCCCACCAGCCTTTAGAAAGATGGCTGCGGCGGCTTCGCTCAGCTCAGACCCGCCCCGCCAGCCTTCACTAAGATGGCAGTGATCGCGGGCTGGTTGTTGAGCGGGACGGGAGGTGCCTAGCTCGGGCGTGGCTTGAGCAGGAGAACCCGAGGCTTCGAGGCCTGCAAAAACGGTGGAAGGAAGGAAAATTAACGAGGTTAGAGAAAATATTTTCAAATTAATTAACTTTAAAAAAAATAATGTAATAGTGTTTTAAAAGCATCTTTTTTTTTTGCTGGATATCTATATTTGAAAATAAACACGCAGAAAGTGCGAAAAAAAATGAAGAGTTACGATTCAAGATGGCAGCCACTCACCTCAGCTCAGTAGGATTAGGCCCGCCCATACATGCAATGAAACGCCCCCCCCTGGACGCACCGATTGGTCAACCATTAGGTTAATCCCCTGTACGATTGGTCAACCATCACGTCACTCAGCGCTAATGAGCAGAATGTTGCAGTTTTTGAAAGTTTTTTGTACTCTGTCGGAACAATTTTTGTCTGACCAAAACTTAAATACGCCTATGAGAGTCCCCTAATGATAAGCTTTCTTTTGGTATAACATGTGTAGGTACGCTCTATAACTTTTGATTGTATATCCGGACAGACGGAAAGACAGACGGAAAGACAGAGGGAAAGACAGAGGTAAAGACTGCTTTATATATATAGACCAGCAGGGGGTGCCCGGCGTTGCCAGGGCAATTTTGGGCCGCGCGGTCTGCCTGCCCGTGTCTGTCCCCTCTCTCTCTCCCTCCCTCTCCCCCTCTCCTCTCCTCTCCCTCCCACCCGTCCCTCCCCCTCTGTCTGCCCCTCCCTCCTGTCTCCCTGCGTAGCGCGTCAGGCCCGGTGCCGTTGTGATACTGGCAGTGCGGGGCCTAGAGGTTGAGGGCCGGCCGGGATCTCTGGAGGAGATGGACCCGAGCTGAGCTCCCCAGGGAATCGTGTGGTTGACGGCCGGCAGCTGCAGCTGGCCCGCCCGTTGCGTGTCTGGGGCCAAGCGCTTGAGGCCCGGCTGGGCTCTCGGGGTGAGACGGACCTGAGCTGAGCTCCCCCGCGGGTGGCGCGGTTGACAGTCGGCCGCTGCCGATGACCCACCCATTGTGTGCAAACTCACCTGCCGCTCCCGGAGTCGCAATGTGGGGGTTTGTTTTGTCCCTGTGGGGATGAAAAAATGGCGGCAATGTTTGGGGAGACACGAGGATTAGGTCCCACCCGTGATGCATGGATTGGTCAACCATCAGGTGACTGAACTGTAGGATTGGTCAAGCAGCACGTCACTCAACGCTAATGAGAGGTAGGATTGGGCAACCGGTAATGAGTGGATTTTTGAGGCTTTTTGAAATTTTTTAATACTGTCGGAACAATTTTTTTCTGACGAAAAAGTAAATACACCTATGAGAGTCCCCTAATAATACGCTTTCTTTTGATATAGCATATGTGTAGGTACGCTCTATAACTTTTGATTGTATAGCCCGACAGACAGAGAGACGGAAAGTCAGAGAGATGGAAAGACAGACCGTTTTACATACATAGATACAATTTTCTTGCTTATCCCTCCACTTCCTCTGTTCTAAACGCAGGTCTAACATCATCACCTGAGACCTACACATCCTCTGCTCTGCTTCATTCTACCGCTGGTCACCCACAGTCCTGCTCCTTGTTCTAGTGTCCCTGGAACTCTCTGTTCGTTTAATGTCTTCCCATCTACTGCGTATGTGTTTTCTTAATTTATCTCCCTCTTTTCTGTCCCCTTTTCTGAAAGCGCTGATATTTTGGACCCACGGCTATGAGGCTACAAACGCCTTCATCGAGAGTCCATAGTAGGTGTCAGAACCCCCCGAAAACTGTTCTCATCTCACTGCCACACCTGTGCACCTTGCAGTAAGAGTTGGTGGCCAGTGACAGGAAGGAACATCCCTGCCCCTCCTGATCCTTCAGCACTGAGACACCTGATGTCGTAAACGGCCAATTCCGTACAGGCTTCCGTCCGAACCAGGGAACTGCGGGTGATTTTTGCCTCCAGCTACAACAAGGTGTTGCTTTCTACAAGATCCACCAGTAATCTCCCATCCCAGGAATGGTTTTTCTGATAGTTTGCTGCAGATCCTGTTATTTATTGTGTTTAGTTTTATCCTGTTCAGTTATTTGTCTGACAACTTGTTGCTGCTTTTGCTGTAAACACTGTCTCCATCAGAAAGTCAGTCTCCATCTAATATCAGTCTCTATAAATGGATGTAGTAACAAAGCATCTAATTTCAGACCGAACCCCACCGGGTTGCTGCTTCTGTTGGAGCCTGATGTATAATTTCTGTTTTATAAACTTCCTTACAGTGAACTTAGTGACGATTGTGTTCTTGTCTCGGGGAAGTTGCGGTCTCTCCAAATGTGTCACCCGTTACCTGGTGTCCATGGCAGCGGCGGATCTACTGGTCATTATCATTGACTTGATACTAAGACAGATTCCCATTGCTCACGCTACACAGTTCCCTTTTGAAACATGAAAGTATGTAATACCTATACCACCCTGCTCTACACAGTCACAGACTGTTCTGTCTGGTTCACAGTCACTTTCACCTGTGATCGATTTGTGGCCATTTGATGCCAGAAGCAGAAAACAAAATATTGCACCGAGAAAATGGCGGCTGTGGTTCTAGGAACAGTGAGTGTGTTGTTCTGTGTAAAGAACACTCTCTGGTACTTTATGTACACAAGTGAATATTTACTTCGTAACATTCCCTGGTTTTGTTATGTAACAGACCGTTTTTTGCTTTCATGCATATGGGGAGCATTCGTAAACTTAATTATATTTTAACCCCATTTATTCCATTTGTTTTGATTCTGCTGCACAATGCTTTAACCGTCGGACACATTTTAGTGGCCAGCAGAGTCCACAGCAGTGGGGAGAGTCCCAGTGACCCAGAGATGAAGAAGCGAAGGAAATCCATCATTTTACTGTTTGCTATATCTGGGAATTTATCCTGTTATGGGTGATGTTTTTGGTGAATTCCATATACTTGTGCATAATGGCAATGTATAATAACGCAACCATTTGCGCTTCGCATGTCCTACAAGAAATTGGATTCATGCTTCAACTGTTGTGTTTTTGCACAAACACTTGTATTTATGCCATGACCCAGACTAAATTCAGAGAGCAGTTGAAGAATGTGGTGAAATTTCCTCTCAATCTAATTGCTAAATTAATGTAGATCAACGAGAAGAAATTAAAACTGTCCACCTGGCGCCTAAAATACTAAACAGAATTTATAAACTTGGCCTGAAACACTTAATAATTCAGTGTTAATTTAAATCTATTCGCAACATTTTATGCTTTGTGAAGCAACTTGATATAAAATGAACAGCTGCACAGGTATTGCACTAATAAAGTTTACCCACATTTCAAAATGTTAATAAAACAAGACAAACATGAAACCTTCTGATTGATAAACAAGACTATCTGCTTGTGCTTTCTTCGTGCTTATGTTGATGGCCCTCCATTTACATGAACTGTGCCCATAAAATGCATCAGAGAAAGATCCTGAGATCTCGTTTAGGGGAAGCACCCAACTGACCATTTACCATCTGCTGGGATCCGTGGTCATTGCCCTGTGTGGATTCCATTAGTTCAATAGATGGATCAATGCGGACCGCTAACAATAGGCCGGGATCCGTGGTTGTTGCCCTGTGTGGATGCCATTAGTTCAATAGGTGGAGCAATGCGGGCCGCTAACAATAGGCTGGGATCCGTGGTCATTTCCCTGTGTGGATTCCAATCGTTCAATAGGTGGAGCAATGCGGGCCGTTAGCTATAGGCTGGGATCCGTGGTCGTTGCCCTGTGTGGGTGCCATTAGGTCAATACGTGGATCAATGTGGGCCGCTAACAATAGGTGCAAACAATGCTGTGCAATAGTTTCATTTGTGAATCAATGTTGCCTTCATGTCATTGGAGATGGACGGGTAACATTTTCAGAAACGCAAACACAGCCGATCAATAAAACCTTACTCTGGGTTGTTAGGTTTTTTGCGTGACTTTTTTGTCAACTTTTAAGGGTTATAAATGCCAAGGTCTAGATATTAATTAATTAGAATTGATTACCAGATTTAATATAAGCAAAATTTGATCATTGAGAAAATAAGGAGACTTAAGTTAGACAAATCTTCAGTTCCTGATGGTTTCCACCACAGGATATTAACAGAAGTTTTTGACTAAATTGTAGATGTTCCAGCCATGTTCTTCCAGAATTCTCTTGATTCAGGAAGTGCCCCATGGATTGGAACATTACCCACATCACTTCATTTGTTAAGAAGGGTAGCAGAGACAAAATCGGAAATTATAGCCCTATTCGTCCAAGGTCTGTTGTGGCGAAGTTATTAGAATCTGTTATTAGGGACAGAGTGATTGAGCAATTAGACAAATATGAACTGGTCAGAGAGAGCCACCGTGGGTTTCTACGAACCAAGTTGATTTTTATTAAGATGGAACTAACGTGGCAGATAATGGAGAGTCTAAGGAGGTTTTAATTTATGGATTTCCAGAAGGCATTGTTTCAGGTTCCACATAAGGGACTGTTAGGAAAAGGAGAGTGAATGGAATTGGCGGCAACCTATTGACATGGTTAGGGAATTGGTTCAGAGGTAGGAAACAGAGTGTACCGATAATGCCTATGTTGACAGATTGGCCGGATGTGGCTAGTGGTGCCCCAAGAGATCAGTACTGGGGCTTTTCACTCTACTCATAAATGACTTAGATGAAAGGATAGAGAGCCATATATCCAAGGTTGTTGAAGACACCAAGTTAGGTGGCACAGTAAAAAGTGTAGGTGGGAGCAGCAAGTTGCAAAGGGACATTGAGAGATAAGGTGAATGGGCAAAACTGTGTCAGCTGGAGTTCAATGTGGGGAATGTGAGGTAATTCACGTTGTCCCTCAAAAAGATAGATCAGAGTATTCTATAAAATGTCAGAAGCTCGGAACTGTGGATGAACAGAGAGATTTAGGTCTCCAAGTACAGAAAGCACTAAAAGCTCTTGTCAGGTACAATAAAAATTAAAAGGTTAATGGAATTGCCGCCTTTATATCAAAGGGGCTGTAATTGAAAGGGGTGGAAATTCTGCTCCAGCTGTACAGAGTCCTGGTCAGACCGCATCTCCAGCACTGCAGTAAGCTCTGGGCACCGAGCCTCAGGACGGACAAAATGGCCTTGGAGGGGGAGCAGCGCAGATTCAACAGAATGGTACTTGGACTAAAAGGGTTAAATTATGAGGACAGGTTGCATAGACTAGGCTCATATTACCTTTAGTACAGAATATTAAGGGGTTATCTAATTAAGATAATTAAGGTGATTAAACTAATTGATAGGGTGGATAGGTCTAGCAATTCATCTCGGCCGCCCGTTAAACGCACCGCCTGATATTCAGCTCCGTTGACTGAAATTGCAGCAAATATCAGGCGCTGCATATAACACGTGGCTGATCCGATCCGATCCCGTTCCTTTCTCCTGGTGACTCCTGGAAGGTGTCCAATAAGGTAGAGTAGCTCAGCACTCACTCTTTTTAAGAGAAGTCCTCAGAGAATTTCCAGAATAAATGTTGATAGACTGTTGGTGAAGTCTTGATGAAGTTTCCCAGAAAGCCTCCCGAACTGTTTCAAAAATCCTCTTCAAAGCTTCAGCAGCAAGTGGACAGTAAAAGGTGATGTCCCTTTGAACAGCGATCCAAATCTTCAGCAACTACTTCTTTCCACCCAGTCACTGATTGCTGTTAGGAAAGGGCGTCAGGTCCAGCACCGACCACCAGAATGCCGTGCAGCCTCTTTAATGAGTGCTAGCAGGCAGGTTAAGTGGCAATTGGCTGCTTAATGACCCTCCGGCGGCCGTTCATAGCGCAAGCTTCAACTCATTGACCAAGATGGTGTCTTGCGTTAAACGTGGGCTAAATCGATGTTCCAGCTTAAGACCCCAGTCTGGCCACCTTTGAGGATCTTTAGCGCCCAAGGTATCCATGGAAAATCCGCCCCCAGCCCACTATGTCCGTTCTTATGAACTTTTTAATAGGTCACGATGCAGTTCCGCCCTTCCGACGGGGGTGGCACTGTAGCACCCCAGCTTTGCGTTTCCAGACTCTGCAGCTCATAATTTAGACAGATTCCGCTGCTCCAACCAACTGATTCCCAAACTGTTGAAAGTGTGGCGACTTCGTCTCGACTCCCTATGTGCAGCACCGCGGGAGATCATTTTGTAATAATATAAAATCACAGTGCTATGTATAAAAAGGGCAGAATATGTCACTTTAAAATGGGAACTGGACATCTGTCCATCCTGGCCCGATTAACCTCACCCGCTAACTCTGCTTCACCCGAAGACCACACCTGGTCTTACTTCCCCTATCTAACACTACAGGAGGTGACTGTTACTCCCTACAATCAATAATTCCCAAGCAAGTACTCAGTCCCATTTTCCAGGCCTCCGTTGATTTTGGCTGTCTGATAACATGTGCTGTACAACCTCGCATCCGTTCTGGGAAAACGCTATCAACTGGCTGTACCTGGAATCCTAACATGATGCTCTACATTCCCCTACTAGAGAGAAGAGTTGTGTTCTGGTATCTGTGACTTCCTTAATTAGTAGTCCATTTCGATAAAACCGCCACACAATCTCATTTCCACACATTTTAGTAGAAATTAATTCGGTCTCTCCACTCAGTATATTTATCCGTCTTATCACACTGGTGATTTCTCACTGGACTTTCTCCAAGGTGAGTATCTCCTTGCTAAGGTTTGTGCCCCACACTGAAAACAACATGATCTAATAATAGCAAAATTGTAGCTAATCGCATGTAACTGTTTCATAGCAATCAGCAAATACAAGAACAATATCCGCAGCAGTCACACAGAACCTGACCACAAAACACAGTATTGGACCAAGTAGATGGAGCTTTTCACGGCATCTAACGCATGTTGTTTCTTCCGTGGGAGTGTTTGATAAGATGAGAACATACGAAATAGGAGCAGGAGTAGGCCATACGGCCCCTCGAGCCTGCTCCGCCATTCAATAAGCCCATTGCTGATCTTCAACCTCAAATCTACTTTCCCGCCCGATCCACATATCGTTTGATTCCCTTTGAGTCCAAAATTCTATCGATCTCAGCCTTGAATATGCTCAACGACTCAGCATTCAGAGCCTTCTGGGCTAGAGAAATCATAAGATTGACAACTCTCTGAGTGAAGCAATTCCTCCTCCTCTCATTCTTAAATAGCTGACCCCTTATCCTGAGGGTATGCCCCTAGTTCTAAACATTCCAGCCAGGGGAAAGACTTCTCAGCATCTACTCTGTCAAGCCCCCATAGAAAATTGTATTTTTCAATGTGATCGCCTTTCATTCTTCTAAATTCCAGAGAGTATAGACTCAATCTATTCTATCTCTCCTCATGGGACAATCCTCTCATCCCAGGAATCAATCTAGTGAATTTTGTTGCACCCCTATAAATAAGTATATCCTTCTTTACATACGGAGAGCAAAATTGGGCACAGTGCTCCAGGTGCGCTCCCGCCAAGGCCCTGTACAATTGCAGCAGACTTCCTTACCATTGTTCTCCAAACCCCCTTCGTAATTGCATGCTGTACCTGCATGTTAACTTTCCTGCAGGTACAGAATGAGACTCTAAACTGATATCTTGGATCCGTCTTCACGGTAGAAGACACTAAAAACATGCCAATACTAATAGATAATCAAGGGGCTATAGGGAGGGAGTAATTTAAAACAATACCTATCACTAATGAAAAAGTACTAGGCAAACTAATGGGGCTAAAGGCCGACAAGTCCGCTGGAACTGATGGTTTGCATCCTAGGGTCTTAAAAGAAGTCACTGCAGAGATATTCCCTGGATTCTGGAGAGATCCCAGCGGATTGGAAAACCACAAATGTAACGCCACTATTCAAGAAAGAAGAGAGACAGAAAGCAGGAAACTATAGGCCAGGTAGCCTAACACCTGTCATTGGGGAAATGCTGGAATCCATTATTAAGGAGGTAACAGCAGAACATTTAGAAAATCATAAGACAATCAAGCAGAGTCAGCATGGTTTTATGAAAGGGAAATCGTGTTTGACAAATTTTCTAGGTTCTTTGAGGATGTAACAAACAGGGTGAACAAAGGGGAACCAGTAGACGTAGCCTATTTGAATTTCCAGAAGGCATTCGATAAGGTGCCACACAAAAAGGTTACTGCACAAGATAAGAGTGCACGGGTTTGGGGGTAATATATTGACATGGATAGGAGAATGGCTAACTAACAGAAAACAGAGAGTTGGAATAAATGAGTCATTATCCGGTTGGCAATCACTAACTACTGGGTTCCCACAGGGATCAGAGCTGGGGCCTCAACTATTTACAATCTATTAATGACTTAGATGAAGGGACCGAGTCTACCATAGCCAAATTTGCTGATGATACAAAGATAGGTGGGTTAGGAAGTTGTGAGGAGGATACAAAGAGTCTGCAAAGGAATATAGATAGCTTAAGTGATTGGGCAAAAATTTGGCAGATGGAGTATAATGTGGGAAAATGTGAGGTTATCCACTTTGGCAGGAAGAATGAAAAAGCAAATTATTATTTAAATGGAGTGAGACTACAAAATGCTGCAGTACACAGGGATGTTTTGACCTAGTACATGAAACACAAAAAGTTAACATGCAGGTGCAGCAGGTAATTAGGAAGGCTAATGGAATGTTGGCCTTTATTGCAAGGGGGATGGAGTATAAAAGTAGGGATGTTCTGATGCAATTTTACAGGGCGCTGGTGCGACCACAGCTGGAGTACTGCATACAGTCTTTGTCTACATATTTAAGGAAGAATATATTTGCATTTGGTGGCAGTGCTGAGAAGTTTCACTCGGTTGGTTCCTGGGATGAAGGGGACGAAAGATTGAGCAGCTTGGGCCTATACTCATTGGAGTTTAGAAGAATGAGAGGTGATCTTATTGAAACATATAAGATTCTGAGGGGGATTGACAGGGTGGATGCTGAGAGGATGTTTCCCCAACTGGGGGCATCTAGAACTAAGGAGTTTAGTTTCAAAATAAGGGGTCGCCCATTTAAGATGGAGATGAGGAGGAATTTCTTCTTTCAGGGGGTCGTGAATCTTTGGAATTCTCTACCCGCGAGTGCTGTGGAGGCAGTGTTATTGAACATAGTCAAGGCGGAGATTAACAGACATTTGAACTACAAGGGAGTCAATGGGTATGGGGAGAGAGTAGGAAAGTGTTGCTGAGGCAAAGATTGGAACAGCCATGATCTTATTGAATGGCGGAGCAGGCTCGAGGGGCCGATTGGCCTACTCCTGCTCCTGTTTCTTATGTTCTTATGTTCTTTCTCTGCTTCGTGTACAAGAGCTGTCAAATCCCTCTGAACACCAACATTTAATAGTTTCTCACCAGTTATAAAATATTTTGTTTTTAGATTCTTCCTACCAAAGAGTTAAAGGCCAGAAAATAAAGAGAAGGAGCAAACTCGTAACTTTCAGGTTGAAAGGCTGTTACTGATGGAGAGCCACAAGTATCAGTGCTGGGCCTTCAGCTAGTTTCAATACAAATTAATGACTTAGGTGAAGGGATTATCTACCCTGCTAATTATATCCTCAAAAGGATCTAATACATTTTTCAAACACGATTACCTTTTCATTAAACCATGTTGACTCTGCCTAATCATTTTATGATTTTTCTAAGTGCCCTGTTACCACTTCCTTAACAATGGATTGCAGCAACTTCCCGATGACTGATGTCAGGCTAACTGTCTGGTAGTTCCCTGTTTTCTCGCTCCCTCCTTCTGGAGTAGCGGTGTTATATTTTCTATCTTTCAATCCACTGGGACCGTACCAGAATCAGGGGAATTTTGGAAAATTGCTACCAATGCATCCATTAACTCAGCCGTCACCTCTTTGAGGACCCGATGATGTGGACCAATATGTACAGGGGATTTGTTGGATTTTTGTCCTGTTAGTTTATCCAGTACTTTTTCTTTACCAATATTTATTATTTTAAGTTCCTCACTCTCATTAGATGATTGGCTCCTTATTCTTTCCGGTATGTTTTATATGTCTGTTACTTTGAAGACAGATCCAAAATATTTTTTACGTCTTTGCCATTTCCTAATTCCATGTTATAAGTTCGACAATATCAGCCTCTAAGGGGCCCACGTTTACTTCTGCTATTCTCTTCCTTTTTTATATACTTGTTGAAGCTCTTACAATGTGTTTCTGTTTTCTCCCTCATTATCAATGTTTTGGCCATCCTTTGCTGGTTTTTAAAACTCTCCCAATCCTCAGGCATACTAGTCTTCTTGGCAACGTTATAAACCTCTTTTAATCTAATACTGTCCTTATCCTCATCAGTTAGCCACGGATGGATCACTTTTCCCGTGATGTTTTTATATCTCAATGAAATGTGCATTCGTTGAGAATTATGAAATATGTCTTTAAATATTTAACATTGCTTATCTACCATCATACCTTTTAATCTATTTTCTCAATCTACCTTTGTTAACTCACCCGTCATACCTTTGTAATTGGCTTTATTTAAGTTTAAGACTCTTGTTTCGGACTTGACCCTGTCACTCTTGAACTCAATATGAAATTCTATTATATTATGGTCACTCTTCCCCAGAGGATTCCTTACTATGAGATTATTAATTAACCCTGTCTCATTACACAAGACAAGATCTAAAATAACCTTTTCCCTGGTTCCGCGACGTATTGTTCTAGGAAACTTTCTCGAGTGCATTCCATGAACTCCTCTTCAAAACTACTTTTGCCAATTTGATTTATCGAGTCTATATGAAGATTGAGGTCCCCCACGATTATTGCATTACCTTTGTTTGAAGCTTCTCGTATTTCTTGATGAATACCCTGTCCAACAGTATAGCTACTGTTCGGGGGGCCTACAAACTACTCCCACCAATGTTTTCTGCCCCTTGTTATTTCTTATTTCCACCCATACTGATTCTACTTCCTGGTCTTCTGAGCCAAGGTACTTCCACACTACTCTCCTTATGTCATCCTTTATTATCAGTGCTACCCGCCCTCATTTTCCATTTTGTCTGTCTTTACGGAACATCAAGTACCCTGGAATATTTAGCTCCCAACATTGGTTAACCTGCAATCACGTCTTTTTACTGGCTATTATATCAAAACCATTTATCACTATTTGTGTCATTAATTCCTCTATCTTGTTACGAATGCCTGGTTCTTTTAGATAAAGCATTTTAATATTGACCTTTTACATTTTTCCCTGAATTGACCGTATTCACTGATGCAATATTACTGTTAAACTCTCTGTCCCTCCCTGTCACACACTATTTATCGTTATCCAAATTGCTACACTGCTGTATGGACTTGAATTTTCTCTTCAGATTTTGTACATTTCCCCTCATCTGAATCCTCCCCCTTTCAGTTTAAAGCCCCATCTACGGCCTCAGTTATTCAATTCGCTGGAACATTGATGACAGCCCGGTTTAATTGGAGACTGTCCCAACGGAACAGCCCCCTCTCTCCCCAGTACTGGTGCGAAGCCCAATGAATCGAAAACCCTTCCTTCCATACCACTCCTTGAGCGGTGCATTTAAACGTCTAATCTGTTTCACCCTATGCCAAAGTGCACGTGACTCAGGTAACAATCCAGAGATTATTACGTTTAAGAATCTGCTTTGTAATTTGGATCCTAGCTCCTCAAAATTCCTCAGCAGAACCTCATTCCTAGTTCTACCTATGTCGTTGGTTCCGACGTGCAGCACGACAGCTGGATCCTCCCTCGACCATTTCAAGTGCTTCTCTAGCCACGTGGAGAAGTCCTTAAGCCTGCCACTGGGCAGGCAACACAAACTTCAGAAGTCCCGATCGCAGCTGCAGAGAATTGTATCTACCCCTGACTTTAGGGTCCCTTACCAGTACCACATTCCTTTTCACTCCTCTCATTTGAACGCTCTCATGTACCACGGTGACATGGCCAGTCTGCTCATTCACTATGCAGATTTTCCTTCATCCACACAGGCTGCAGGTCCCTAGTACTTGCTGGAAAGGGAGAAATGCTCCTCCAGCATTGCAACAGGGGTCCCCGTATCTGTCTGAGTCGCAGTCACACCCTACTATCTACGACCTGACCTGATACTTCCTCAACTAAGGGGTGTGATTACCTATTTGATCAAAGGGCTAGAAATTCTGTAGCATCCCTTTTGGGATGGTAATTTTTAAATCTCGGAAAAGAATCGCCAGGCGATAATCATTTTCTGGTCTCGGGAAATTGAGCCTTTGCGCTCCAAGAGGGAAGAGGAGCACTGAATCAAGTGCTAACCACTACTCTTAGGGCATAAAAAGAGCCAGTATGGGCCGGCAGTGGCAAAGCGCTAAACAATGTGGAGTGCAAAGATACTGGCATCGGAGGCTGCTTCACTCGCTTAAAGGGAAGGGCCAATGAGGCTGCACAACATACTTCTGCTCAGTTCTGTGTTGGGAGGCGGCCTGCGCGTCTGCCATTAAAGCCCAAAACACCCGCAGACAGTGGAGGCCTTAGACATCTCGAAGCAATAAAGCATCGAAATCTTTCACAAGGCACCAGACTGGTGCAAAGAATACCACTGCCTTTAATTCGATCACCCCAAGCGGCCAGCCGAGGTAACAACACCTCCTCTTCCTGCCGATGCTGACGCCCGGCGATACAGGAGGGGGCAGGAGGCAAATTCAGATCCTGGGCGGGAACGAGGCGCTGCACACTTTATGATGTCACAAACTGTGAGGCGCTGGAGGTCAAGTTGTTCAGCGTTAACGCCAGCGCTAAACTGGCAGGGAAGTTTGTGGGTGTTGTTGAATTCGCCGTGCCCAGTCACTAACCACTCAGCGTCCCATTACCGCCTCCCCAGGCACTAACAGGAGGCGCAAAGTGTCCAGATAACTCTCCACATCCCTGAGGACCCGCAGTGTCTGCACCTCAGAGTCCAGCTTAACAACTCTGAGCTGGAGCTCCTCGAGATGTAGATACTTATTGCAGATGTGGTTGTCCGGGATCTCAATGCTCCCTCAAACTCCCACATGCTGCAGTTGCGGCACACCTCCTGCACTGCCATCCCTATCAAAACTTGTTTTATTTATGTAATTAATTAAAGTTTATGAATTTAATCAATTTAACTTATACCTTTTATTATTTTCACTAATTACTTGATCTAGTTTAAGTTATAGGCAATTTTAATTAAATAGTCACCGGTTACACGAACCACTACAAGTATTGGAGGGAAAAGCAGCCCCTCCTTCCTCCTCTGCACCCAAACTCCCACTTTCACCAATTCCCACGTTTACACTCTGTGATGCACTCAGTTTATGAGAACACTGTACGCCCATTCTTTGCCTCAGCAGATAAATGATACATTTCTACACGTTTTCTAGCCACACCCAAGTTAAACGTGCTCACGCAGCTCCCTGATCACAGTAATTACCCCTATTCTTGCAATCAATTAAAGCTGATTGACTGGTAACTGTTAACAGCCACTGACAGGCAGTTTCTGTTAACGCTTGACTAACTTGCAATTTAGTTTAACAGTTTTTAAAATTCTAGCTTAAGTCCCAAAAGTCAAACTAAAATCAGATTGAGACCCATTACTTGCCAGAGTTCAACTTTTAAGACAGATGCCATTATATTATTGGTTAGAAAGAAAGAAATAAGGAAATAAAGTTGCATTCGAAATCCCAGGGCTAAGAACAGGCTTGGCAAAGTCATTTCACGATGGTTTATTAAATCAACGGACAATAAATTTTGGATGCACGTCTGCCCTGCTCTGCTCTGTATGGCTGGTTAGGGAGCTTTAAGATAAATCCTTTGTCATAATAAATTAAGTGAACTTTAACATCTGCCACTCTCTCTAGTTGTACGAAACTATTCAAAGGATGAGGAAATAATTATCCAACAGAGGTGCTTGGCACTGCCCTTACATTACCCACGTCCTTGTCCCATTCAGCAGCCTTACACACACAAGCCAGCCTAGTGTACACGTGGGGGAAACTGTCCATTGTCCTGTTCAGCAGCCTTGAGCACACAAACCAGCCTAGTGTACATGTGAATAGCACTGGCTCTGCAATACCCAGGGCCTTGTCTTTCACGGTAGAACCCTGCCTGATGTAAATGTGAATAGCCTTGTAATACCCAGGGCCTTGTGCTTCAGCACAGAATCCTTTCTAGTGTACATGTGAATAGCACTGGCCCTGTAATACCCAGGGACTTGTCCTTCAGCGCAGAACCCTGCCTGGTGTACATGTGAATAGCCCTGGCCCTGTAATACCCAGGGCCTTATCCTTCAGCACAGAACCCTTTCTAGTGTACATGTAAATAGCACTGGTACTGTAATACGCAGGCCTTGTCCATCAATACACAACCCTTTCTAGTGTACATATGAATAGCCCTGGCCCTGTAATACCAAGGATCTTGTCCTTCAGCACAGGACCCTGCCTAGCGTACATGTGAATAGCACTGGCCCTATAATACCCAGGGCCTTATTCCTCAACACAGGAACCTGCCTAATGTACATGTGACTAGCACTGGGCCTGTAATAGCCAGCGCCTTATCCTTCAGCACAGGACCCTGCCTGGTGTGCATGTGAATAGCACTGGCCGTGTAACACCCAGGGCCTTTTCCTTTATCACACAAACCTTTCTACTGTACATGTGAATAGCCCTGGCTCTATAATACGCAGAGCCTTATCCTTCAGCACACAGCCCTTTATAGTGTACATGTGAATAGCACGGGACCTATAATATCCAGGGCCTTATCCTTCAGCACATGACCTTGCCTGGTGTACAAGTGAATAGCCCTGGCCCTGTAACTTCCAGGGCCTTATCCTTCAGCACAGGAACATGCCTGGTATACATGTGAATAGCCCTGGTCCTGTAATACCCAGGGCCTTGTCCTTCAGCGCAGTACCCTGCTTGTTGTACGTGTGAATAGCACTGGCCCTGTCATACCCAAGGCCTTGTCCTTCAGCGCAGGACCCTGTTTGGTGTACATGTGAATAGCACTGGCCCTGTAACACCCAGGCTCTTGTCCTTCAGTGCAGAACCCTGCCTGGTGTACACGTGATGATTACAGCCAAGGCTGTATCCTTCAGCCCACAACCCTTTCTCGTTGACATGTGTATAGAATTAAACATTCACTCCCTCCACCACCGACGTACCGTGGCTGCAGTGTGTACCATCTACAAATGCACTGCAGCAACTCGCCTAGGCTTCTTCGGCAGCATCTCCCAAACCCACGAACTGCTCCAGCTAGAGGGACAAGAGCAGCAGGCGCATGGGAACACCACCACCTTCAAGCTCCCCTCCAAGTCACACACCATCCTGACTTAGAAGTATATCGCCGATCCTTCATTGTCGCTGGGTCAAAGTCCTGGAACGCCCTTCCTAACAGCACTGTGGGAGTACCTTCACCAAACGGACTGCAGCAGCTCAAGAAGGTGGCTCAGCACCACCTTCTCAAGGCCAATTAGGGACGGGCAATAAATGTTGGCATTGCCAACGACACCCACAACACATCAAATCACATTTAATGAAAGACCTGACCCTATAATACCCAGGCCCGTATCCTTCAGCACACAACCCTTTCTTGTGTACATGTGAATAGCACTGGCTCTCTAATACCCAGGGCCTTATCCTTCAGCACACAACCCTTGCTAGTGTACATGTGAATAGCACGGGCCTATAATACCCAGGGCCTTATCCTTCAGCACAGGACCCTGACTGGCATACATGTGTATAGCCCTGGCCCTGTAATACCAAGGGTCTTGTCCTTCAGCACAGGACCCTGCCGGGTGTACATGAGAATAGCCCTGGCGCTGTAATACCCAGGGCCTTATCCTTCAGCACACAACCCTTTCTAGTGTACATCTGAATAGCACTGTCCCTGTGCCATCCAGGGCCTTATCCTTCAGCACAGGACACTGCCTGGTATACATGTGAATAGCCCTGGCCCTGCAATAACCATGGCCTTATCCTTCAGCACAGGACCCTGCCTGGTGTACAAATGAATAGTCCGGGCCCTGGAATGCCCAGGCTCTTGTCCTTCTGTGCAGAACACTGCCTGGTGTACATGTGCCGATTACAGCCATGGTTTTATCCCTCAGCACAAAACCTTTTCCCATAGACATGGGAATAGAATTAAACATTCACTCCCTCCACCACCGGCGTACCGTGGCTGCACTGTCCTTATCCTTCAGTATACAACCCTTTCTAGAGGACGTGTGAATAGCCCTGACCCTGTAATACCCAGGGCCTTATCCTTCAGCAAACAACCCTTTCTAGTGTACATGTGAATAGTCCTGGCTCTATAATATGCAAGGCCTTATCATTCAACACACAGCCCGTTCTAGTGTGCACGTGGATAGCACTGGCTCTATAATACCCAGGGCTTTATCCTTCAGCACACAGCCCTTTCTAGTGTACACGTGGATAGCACTGGCTCCATAATACCCAGGGCTTTATCCTTCAGCACACAACCCTTTCTAGTGTACATGTGTATAGCCCTGGACCTATAATACCCAGGGTTTTATCCTTCAGTGCACAACCCTTTCTAGTGTACATGCGAATTACCCTGGCTCTATAATACCCAGGGCCTTATCCTGAAGTACACAACCATGCCTGGTGTACACGTGACCGACATTGGCCATAACCACATGATTCACGCTGCATTTAACGATATTTCCTTACGTCTACCAGATTTGGGTCCATTACCCCGCCCCATCTGGATCTCCCTGTAATTTATTTCCCTCATATAAGGTCCGGACACCAGCAGAATTCCTTGTATCATCTCATAATTTGCGGGGTGTTGCCCGTATTCCTTCTTGCAGATCAATGAGAAAGATGGTGAAGAGCAAGAGTCCCATCACTGCTCCTTGTGTAACTCCATCAGTCACAGGTCCACACACAGAACCACTGCCATTAATAACAATCTTTTATTTTCCAGAGTCTAGCCGGTTCCTTACTAAACCCAAAATCTACCTGCTAAACCCACAGGACTCAACCTTATTCTGCAGGCTTCCATGTGGTATTTTGGAACTCAAGATCCAGAAGGGTCGAAGGGGTACCTGCATCCAACAAGTTAGTAACAACCTCAAAAGTGCGATCAAGTTAGTGAGATCAACTCTTTGTCTGAACACTTGCTGAGATACTTTAATAACGTCTCTGTAAATTTGACCATACAGTGTTTCACTGACGATGCGTTTAACTGAAGTGAAACTGAAGAGCCTGTAATATCCCGGTTCTCACATTTCCTACAATAAGTCTTGGAACCACACGAGTCCATGAAACAATTGTATTCACAGCGAAGAGTTCAGTATATGAGCACGGGACCCACGGAGCACACTCCCGATTGCTTGGGGCGCTCTCGGTGGCTCATGTTAGGCTCAGCTGCCTGGGCAGTTTTGCCACCCATACAGAACGGGCTAAATCCGGAAAATCTGTCAAAACTGAATGTATCTGTGATGAACTGGACCTGTCGACAATGATTAAAACTGTACTGAACTGGACCTGCCACCCTGAATGTAACGGTGCTGAACTGGACCTGTCCACACTGAATGTAACGGTGCTGATCTGGACCTGTCCACACTGAATGGAACTGTGCTGAAACGTACCTGTTCACACTGAATGCTACTGTGCTGAAACTGACCTTGTCCAAAATGAATGGAACTGTGCTGAACTGGAGCTGTCCACACTGAATGCTACTCTGCTAAAGTCGAGCTGTCCACACTGAATGCTACTGTGCTGAACTGGATCTGTCCACACTGAATGTAACTGTGCTGAACTGGACCTGTCCACACTGAATGTAACTGTGCTGAACTATACCTGTCCACACTGAATGTAACTCAGCTGAACTGGACCTGTCCACAGTGAATGTAACTGTGCTGAACTGGACATGTCCACACTGAATTTAACTGTGCTGAACTGGACCTGTCCACACTGAATGGAACTGTGCTGAACAGGAGCTGTCCGCACTGAATGTAACTGTGCTGAACTGGACCTGTCCTCATTGAATATAACTGTGCTGAAACTGACCCTGTCCACACTGAATGTAACTGTGCTGAACTGGAAATGTCCACACTGAATGTAACTGTGCTGAACTGGACCTGTTCATGCTGAATGTAACTGTGCTGAACTGGACCTGTCCACAGTGAATGTAACTTTGCTGAACTGGACCTGTCCACGCTGAATGTAACAGTGCTGAACTGGACCTGTCCACACTGAATGTAACTGTGTTGAACTGGACCTGTCCACACTGAATGTAACCGTGCTGAACTTCGCCTGTCCACGCTGAATGTAACTTATCTTAACTGGACCTGTCCACACTGAATGTAACTGCTGAACTGACCCTGTCCACACTGAATGTAACTGTGCTGAACTGGAAATGTCCACACTGAATGTAACTGTGCTGAACTGGACCTGTCCATGCTGAATGTAACTGTGCTGAACTGGACTTGTCCACAGTGAATGTAGCCGTGCTGAACTGGACCTGTCCACGCTGAATGTAACAGTGCTGAACTGGACCTGTCCACACATATTGTAATTGTGCTGAACTGGACCTGTCCACACAGAATGTAATCGTGCTGAACTGGACCTGTCCACGCTGAATGTAATTGTTCTGAACTGGACTTGTCCACACTGAATGTAACTGCTGAACTGGAACTGTCGACACTGAATGTAACCGTGCTGAACTGGACCTGTCCATGCTGAATGTAACTTTGCTGAACTGGACCTGTCCACGCTGAATGTAACTGTGTTGAACTGGATCTGTCCACACTGAATGTATCCATGCTGAACTGGACCTGTCCACGCTGAATGTAACTGTGTTGAACTGGACCTGTCCACACTGAATGTAACTGTGTTGAACTGGACCTGTCCACACTGAATGTAACCGTGCTGAACTGGACCTGTCCACGCTGAATGTAACTGTGCTGAACTGGACCTGGCCACACTGAATGTAACTGTGTTGAAGTGGACCTGTCCACACTGAATGCTACTGTGTTGAACTGGACCTGTCCATACTGATTGTAACTGTGTTGAATGGACATCTCCATACTGAATGTTACTCTGCTGAACATGGCCTGTACACACTGAATGTAACTGTGCTGAACTGGACCTGTCCACACTGAATATAACAGACCTGAACTGGACATTTCCACACTCGATGTAACCGTGTTGAACTGGACCTCTCCACACGCAATGTAACTGTGCTGAACTGGACCTGTCCAAATTGATTGTAACTGTGCTGAACTGAACTGGTCCACATTGAATGTAACTGTTCTGACATGCAACTGTCGACACTGAATGTAGCCGGGATGAATTTGACCAGAGCATTCTGAATGTAACGGTGCTGAGCTAGACCTACCAACACTGAAACTAACTCTGCTGAACTGGACCTGTCCACATTGAATGTAACTGTGTTGAACTGGACCTGTCCACACTGAAAGTAACTGTGCTGAACTGGATCTGTCCACACTGAATGTAACCGTGCTGAACTGGATCTGTCCACACCGAAAGTAACTCTGCCAAACTGGACCTATCCACACTGAATGTTGCCGGGATGAATTAGACCAGTCAACACTAAATGGTAGGACACTGAGTAGTGTAGTAGAACAAAGGGGCCTTGGAGTGCAGGTCCACAGAACTCTGATGCTAGCAGGCCAGGTAGATATGGTAAAGAATGCATACGGAATACTTGCTTTTATTAGCCAAGGCATAGAATATAAGAACAGGGAGGTTATCCTTGAACTGTATAAAATAGTAGTTAGGCCACAGCTAGAATACTGCCTGTAATTCCAGTCAACAAATTACAGGAAATATGTGATTGCATTAGCGAGGGTACAGAGGAGATTTACGAGGATGTTGCCTGGACTGGAGAATTTTCGCTATGAGGAAAGATTGGATAGGCTGTGTTTGATTCTTTTGGAACCGAGGAGGATGAGGGGAGACCTTATTGAGGTGCCTACAATTATGAGGGGTCTAGATAGAGTGGATAGGAAGGACCCATTTCCATTAGCAGGTGGGAAAACAACCAGGAGGCATTGATTTAAAGTAATTGGTAGGAGGTTTAGAGGGGAATTGAGAGGAAATGTCTTCACCAGAGTGTGGTGCGGGTCATGATCTCACTGCCTGAAAGGGTGGTAGAGGCAGAAACCCTCACCACATTTAACAAGTGCTTGAATGTGCAATTGAAGTGCCGTAACATAAAAGGCGACAGGCCAAGAGCTTGAAAGTGGGATTAGGCTGGATAGCTCTTGGTCGACCGGCAAGGACACAACGGGCTGAGATGGCCTCCTGCCGAGCTGAAAATTTCTATGATTCTATGTATGCAATTGTGCTGAACTGGACCTGTCCACACTGAATGTAACTGTGCTGAACCGGAGCTGTCCACACTGAATATAACTGTGCTGGACTGGGGCTTACACACTGAATGTTTTCCGTGCTGAACTGGACTTCTTCACACTGAATGTAAATGTGTTGAACTGGACCTGTCCACACTGAATGTTTTCCTTGCTGAACTGCACCTGTTCACACTGATTGTCAATGTGTTGATCTGGACCTGTCCACACTGAATGTTTTCCGTGCTGAACTGGACCTGTGCACGCTGAATGTAACCATGCTGGACAGGAGCTGTCCACACTGAATATAACTGTGCTGAACTGGACCTGTCCACACTGAATGTAACCATGCAGGACTGAACCTGTTCACACTGAATGTAACCGTGCTGAAATGGACCTGCCCACTCTGAATGTAACTGTGTTGAACTGGACCTGTCCACACTGAATGTAACTCTGTTGAACTTGACCTGTCCACACTGAATATAATTGTGTTGAACTGGACCTGTCCACGCTGAATATAACCGTGCTGAACTGAACCTTTCAAAACTGAAGGTAACTGTGCTAAACTGGACCTGTCCACAGTGAATGCGGTTTGAACAGAGTGCTGCGAGTTGGGTGAGTCAGGGAGGCTTAAACGTTTTCTAAAATCAAACGTTTGTTTGTTTCACATTTACTGTTACTGTCTACTGTTTAAAATATAAATTACCCAGCTTTATGCAGGGTTATAAAGGGATATAAAAGGCCTATAATTCAGAGCAGCTGAAGGCAATTAATTAGTGAAATCGATTAAGCTGGTTCTCCTGTAGCTGGGCTCGCAATTCGCCTTTGTTTCAGGGCTTATAAAACAGGCTTTGAAGGGCGATTTTGCACTGAGTGCAGTTTCAACAGAGTGCTGCGTGTTGGGTGAGTGGGAGTTAGGAGCTCTCTTGCTTCACCTTTGTTTTTCCTAACTTTTCACCCTGTAGGAAGAGGCCGGTGACAGGAGCAGCAGGAGAGTGGCGTTACTGTGAGTTTTTAGACTTACTTTCGCAGGCTTATTTTTAAAGGCATATTTTTAAAGGCCGGTCAATCTCACAGACTGGTGGCGGTGTTCCAGAGCCACGCCACAATTCAAAAAGTGACGTGGGCAAGAGGAAGCAGCTGATTTGGTGAGTATGGCCAGGTGAGTATTTATACTGCTCTATAATTTGACAGTTATGTTTAATAGTTTATAAAGTTTAGAAAGCATTAATTTTTGTGGTTATAGATTCCATGGTCTCTGTTGTGTAGCAGGGAGTGCTAGTAAACAAGGGCCCTCGGGCATATCATTTAATTGTAGTGTAATTGGTGGTATTGATTTGATTTAATTTTATTATAATTAATTAATGGGTAAGGCATGGCAAGTCATGGCAGCACAGCTCAGCCCCGTGGCATGCTCCACCTGCACTATGTGGGAAATCAGGGACATTTCCTGTGTCCCTGATGACCATATGTGCAGGAGGTGTATCCAGCTGCAGCTACTGGCAGACCACATTGCAGCACTGGAGCTGCGAATGGATACATACTGGAGCATTTGCGAAGCTGAGGACGTCATGGACATCATGTTTAATCAGTTGGTCACACTGCAGGTAAAGGCTGAATAGGTAGGAAGTGAATGGGTGGCCACCAGGCAGAGTAGTAGGTGCAGGCAGGTAGTGCAGGGGTCCCCTGTGGCCATCCCCCTCTCAGTCAGATATACAGCTTTGGATATTGATGAGGGAGATAGCCTATCGGGGGAAGGCAGCAGCAGCCAACTTCCTGGCACCATGGGTGGTTTTACTGCAGAGGACAGGAGGAAAACGAGCGGGAGAGCTATAGTGATAGGGGATTCTATTGTAAGGGGAATAGATAGGCATTTGTGCAGCCACAAATGAGAATCCAGAATGGTATGTTGCCTCCCTGGTGCAAGGGTCAAGGATATCTCAGAGCGGCTGCAGGGCATTCTGGAGGGGCAGGGTGAACAGCCAGTTGTCCTGGGACATATCGGTACCAATGACATAGGTAAAAACCGGGATGTGGTCCTAAAAGCTGATTATAGGGAGTTAGGAGGGAAATTAAAAAATAGGACCAAAAGGTAGTAATCTCAGGATTGTTACCAGTGGCACATGCTAGTCAGAGTAGAAATAGAAGGATATATCAGATGAATACGTGGCTAGAGGAATGGGGAAAGGGGGAGGGATACAACTTCTTGGGACATTGGAACCGGTTCTGGGAGAGGTAGGACCAGCACAAACTGGATGGTTTGCACCTGGGCAGGACCAGGACCGATGTCCTAGGGGAGTGTTTGCTAGTGCTGTTGGGGAGGGTTTAAACTAAAATGGCAGCGGGTTGGGAAACTGTGTAGGGAGACAGAGGAAAGGGAAGCGAGGATAGAAGCAAAAGACAGGAAGGAGAAAAGGAAAAGAGGAAGGCAGAGAAATTAAAGGTATAAATCAAACATGGCCACAGTAATTGTAAAAGGTCTAACAGTGTTAAAAAAACAAGCCTGAAGGCTTTGAGTCTTAATGCGAGGAGCATTCATAATAAGGTGGATGAATTAGCTGCACAAATAGATGTAAATGGATATGATATGATTTAGATTACGGAGACATGGCTCCAGGGTGAACAAGGCTGGGAATTCAACATCCAGGGGTATTCAATATTCAGGAAAGACAGTCAAAAAGGAAAAGTACATCGGGTAGCATTGCTGGTTAAAGAGGAGATTAACACAATAGTAAGGAAGGATGTTAGCTCTGATGATGTGGAATCAGTATGGGTGGAGCTGAGAAATACCATGGGGCAGAAAACGTTAGTGGGAGTTGTTTCAGACCCCCAAACAGTAATGCTGAGTTTGGGGATGGTATTAAATGGGAAATTAGAGACGCATGCAATAAGCGCACAGCAGTTATCATGGGCGACTTTAATCTATATATAAATTGGGCTAACTAAATTAGAAACAACACTGTGGAGGAGGAATTCCTAGAGTATATACGGGATGTTTCCCTGAACCAATATGACAAGGAACCAACAAGAGATCAAGCCATCTTGACTGGGTATTATGTAGTGAGAAAGGATGAATTAGCAATCTTGTTGTGTGAGGCCCCTTGGGGTGGAGCGATCATAATATGATAGAATTCTTCATTAAGATGGAGAGTGAAGTATTTGACTCAGAGTCTAGAGTCCTGAATTTAAATAAAGGAAACCAAGATGGAATGAGGTGCGAGTTGGCTAGGATGGATTAGGGAATGTTACTTAAAGGGTTGATGGCAGATAGGCAGTGGCAAACATTTAAAAATCGCAAGGATGAACTACAGAATTTGTTCATCCCTGTTTGGCATAAAAATAAAAAAAGGTGACTCAACAGTGGCTAACAAGGGAAATTAGGGATAGCATCACATCCAAGGAGAGGACATATAAATTGGCTAGAGAAAGCAGCAAAACAGAGGATTGGGAGCAGTTTAAGATTCAGCAAAGGAGGACAAAGGGATGAAAGTATGAGAGTAAGTTGCAGGGAATATAAAAACTGACTATAAGAGTTTCTATAAATATGTGAAGAGATAAAGATTGGTGAAGTCAATCGTAGGTTCCTTGCAGTCAGAATCAGGTGAATTTATAATTGCAGTGCTGGAGCAGTGATTGGATACATACTGGACCATTTGCAATGCTGAGGATGTCGTGAATAGCACGTTTAATCAGTTGGTCACACCGCAGATTAAGCTGGCACAGGCAGAAAGGGGATGGGTGACCAACAGGCAGAGTGTTAGTGAGTATAGGAATGGGAAGATAGAACAGATGAATGCGTGGCTAAAGAGTTGGTGCAGGAGGGAGGGCTTTAGTTTCCTGGATCACTGGGTCTGCTTCTGGGAAAGGTGGGACTTGTACAAGTCGGACGGTTTACACCTGAACCAGAGGGGAACCAATATCCTTGCGGGGAGGTTTGCTAGCACTGCTGGGGGGGGTTTAAACTAACTTGGCAGGGGGATGGGGAACAGAGTGGAGCTATAGCAGGGGGTGATTTACAACCAAATACAGAGGAAAAAACAAGGCAGAGCAAATATGTGAAGGCAAAAGGGAATATGGCAAGGCTGGAAGGCATTTATTTTAATGCAAGGAGTCTTGCAAATAAGGTGGATGAACTGAAGTTGTTGTTGAACACATGGGAGTATGATATTGTTGCTATCACGGAGACATGGTTGAGTGAGGGGCAGGACTGGCAGCTCAATATTCCGGGGTATATAATCTTCAGGCGAGACAGAGGGGGGTGTAAAAGGGGAGGGGGTGTTGCAATATTAATTAGGGAATCCATTACTGTTGTAAGGAGGGATGATATATTAGCGGGTTCCTCTAATGAGGCCATATGGGAAGAACTTAAAAACAAAAAGGGGGCAAGCATTTTGCTGGGAGTGTACAATAGCCCCCCCCCCCCCGCAAACAGTCAGGGGGAGATAGAGGAACAGATATGTAGGCAAATCTCAGAAAAGTGCGAAAATAATAGGGTAGTAATAGTGGGGGATTTCAACTTCCCCAATATTAATTGGGATAGTCAGAGTGTGAAAGGCTCAGAGGGTGCAGAATTCTTAAAGTGCATCCAGAAGAGCTTTTTGAGCCAACATGTAGAAAGTCCTACAAGAGAGGGGGCGATACTGGACCCAATTCTGGGGAATGTAGCCGGGCAAGTGGTGGAAGTGTCAGTAGGAGAGCATTTTGGCGACAGTGACTATAATTCGGTGAGATTTAAGGTGGTCATAGAAAAAGAAAAAGACGGCCCGGAAATAAGGGTTCTAAATTGGGGGAAGGCCGATTTTAATATGATAAGGGAGGATCTGGCCAAAGTGGACTGGGAGCAGCTACTTATAGGAAAATCCACATCAAAACAGTGGGACACTTTCAGAAGGGAAATAGAGAGAGTACAACGCCAACATGTTCCTGTAAAAGTCAAGGGGGGGGAACCAACAAGCAAAGGGAACCTTGGATGACAAGGGATATACATAAATGCATTAGAAATAAAAGGGGGGCTTTTGGCAGTTACAAAAGACTAAAGACGGAAGAAGCACTAGAGGAGTGTAAAAAGTGCAGGGGCATATTAAAAATGAAATTAGGAGGGAGAGGACGGGCCATGAAATAACACTGGTGAGCAAAATTAAGGAAAATCCTAAGATGTTTTATATAGTATATTAAGGGCAAGAGAATAACCAGGGAAAGGGTAGGGCCCATTAGGGACCAAAGTGGCAATCTGTGTGTAGAGCCAGATGATGTAGGCAGGGTTTCAAATGAATTTTTTGCAATTGTGTTCACTATGGAGAGAGACGAAGCAGAAATAGAAATCGGGCAAGGGGACTGTGACATACTTGAACATATTAGCACCGAGAGGGAGGAGGTGCTAGCGGTTTTAGCAGGCCAAAAAGTGGATAAATCCCCAGGCCCGGACGAGATGTATCCCAGGCTGCTGTGGGAGGCAAAGGAGGAGATTGCAAGGGCTCTGACACAAATTTTCAGAACCTCTCTGGCCACAGGGGATGTACCAGAGGACTGGAGAACAGCTAATGTAGTACCATTATACAAGAAGGGTAGCAGGGATAAACCAGGGAATTACAGGCCAGTGAGCCTAACATCTGTGGTAGGGAAATTATTGGAAAAAATTCTGAGGGACAAAATTAGTCTCCACTTGGAGAGGCAAGGATTAATCGGGGATAGTCAGCATGGCTTTGTCAAGGATAAATCAAGTCTGACAAATCTGATTGAATTTTTCGAGGGGGTGACGAGGGGGGTGGATGAGGGAAATGCTGTGGATGTGGTTTACATGGACTTCAGTAAAGCTTTTGACAAAGTCCCGCATAGGAGACTGGTCAAGAAGGTAAGAGCCCATGGGATCCAGTGTGCCTTGGCGCATTGGATTCTAAACTGGCTGAGTGGCAGGAGGCAGAGGGTGATGGTCGAAGGTTGCTTTTGTGACTGGAAGCCTGTGTCCAGTGGGGTAACTCAGGGATCGGTGCTGGGTCCCTTGTTGTTTGTGATCTACATAAATGATTTGGATGAGAATGTAAAAGGTATGATCAGTAAGTTCGCAGATGACACGAAAATTGGTGGGGTGGTAAATTGCGAGGAGGAAAGCCTCAGGCTACAGGACGATATAAACGGGTTGGTCAGATGGGCGGAAATGTGGCAAATGGAATTTAACCCTGAAAAGTGCGAGGTGATGCATTTTGGATGGACAAATAAGGCAAGGGAATACACAATGAGTGGTAGGACCCTAGGAAGTACAGAGGGTCAGAGGGACCTTGGTGTACATGTACATAGATCCCTGAAGGCAGCGGAACAGGTAAATAAGGTGTTAAAAAGGCATATGGGATATTTGCCTTCATTAGCCGAGGCATAGAATATAAGAGCAGGGAGGTTATGATGGAGCTGTACAAAACGCTGGTGAGGCCACAGCTGGAGTACTGTGTGCAGTTCTGGTCACCTCACTATAGGAAGGATGTGATTGCTTTGGCGAGGGTGCAGAGAAGATTCACCAGGATGTTACCTGGGATGGAGCGCCTCAGCTATGAAGAAGGACTAAACAGGCTGGGGTTGTTTTCCTTGGAGCAAAGAAGGCTGAGGGGGGACCTGATTGAGGTGTACAAAATGATGAGGGGCATAGATAGGGTAGATAAAGAGGAACTTTTCCCCTTAGTAGGGGGGTCAATAACAAGGGGGCATAGATTCAGGGTAAGGGGCAGGAGATTTAGAGGGGATTTGAGGAGGAACCTTTCACCCAGAGGGTGGTTGGAATCTGGAACTCACTACCTGAAAGTGTGGTAGAGGCAGGAACCCTCACAACATTCAAGAAGCATTTGGATGAGCACTTGAAATGCCATTGCATACAAGGCTATGGACCAAATGCTGCAAAATGGGATTAGACTGGACAGGGATGGATGGGCGGTGCAGACACGATGGGCCGAAGGGCCTCTTTCTGTGCTGTAAAACTCTATGACTCTATGACTCTATGAGTACTAGGCACAGGCAGGTAGTGCAGGCGTCCCCTGTGGCCATGCACCTCTCAAACAGATACACCTCTTTGGATACTGATGCGGGGGGGGTGGCCTATAAGAGGAAGGCAGCAGCAGCCAACTTCCTGGCACCAGGGGTGGCTCTGCTGCACAGGACGGGAGGAAAACGAGGGGGAGAGCTATAGTAATAGGGGATTCTATTGTAAGGGGAATAGATAGGCGTTTCTGCGGCTGCAAACGAGACTACAGGATGGCGTGTTGCCTCCCTGGCGCAAGGGTCAAGGATGTCTCGGTGCGGCTGCAGGGCATTCTGGAGAGTGAGGGTGAACAGCCAGTTGTCGTGGTGCATATAGGTACCAACGATATAGGAAAAAAACGGGATGAGGTCCTAAAAGATGAATATAGGAATTTAGGAGGTAAATTAAAAAACAGGACCTCAAAGGTAGTAATCTCAGGATTGCTACCAGTGCCACGTGCTAGTCAGAGTAGATATAGAAGGATATTTCACATGAATACGTGTCTAGAGGAATGGCGCCAGGGGGAGGGATTCCATTTCCTGGCACATTGGAACCGGTTCTGGGGGAGTGGGACCAGTTCAAATCGGATGGTTTGCACCTGGGCAGGGCCAGGACCGATGCCCTAGGGGCAGTGTTTGCTAGTGCTCTGGGGGAGGGTTTAAACTATAATGGCAGTGGGTTGGGAACCTGAGCGGGGAAACAGAGATAAGGGAAATAAGGATAAAAGCAAAAGACAAGAAGGAGAAAAACAAATGTGACAGGCAGAGAAATCAGGGGTATAAATCAAACATGGCCACAGTAAATGATAATTCGAAAAGATCTAACAGCGTTAAAAAACAAGCCTGAAAGCTTTGTGTCTTAATGCGAGGAGCATCGTAATAAGGTGGGTGAATTAGCTGCACAAATAGAGGTAAACAAATATGATATGAATGGGATTATGGAAACATGGCTCCAGAGTGGCCACGGCTGGGAGCTCAACATCCAGGGGTATTCAATATTCAGGAAAGATAGGCAGAAAGGTAAAGGAGGTGGGGTAGCTTTGCTGGGTAAAGAGAGGATTAACAAAATTGAAAGGAAGGATATTAGCTCTGATGATGTGGAATCTGTATGGATAGAACTGAGAAATACCAAGGGGC
Organism: Somniosus microcephalus; assembly: GCF_052327205.1. NCBI lineage: Eukaryota > Metazoa > Chordata > Chondrichthyes > Squaliformes > Somniosidae > Somniosus > Somniosus microcephalus. Next base: position 126,514,008 of record NC_140990.1, read on the forward strand.
AGAAAGCGTTAATGGGAGTGGTATATAGACCACCAAACAGTAATGCGGAGGTCGGTGATGGCATTAAACGGGAAATTAGAGAAGCGTGCAATAAGGGCACAGCAGTTATCATGGGTGACTTTAACCTACATATAGATTGGGCTAACCAAATTAGTAACAGTACTGTGGAGGAGGTATTCCTGAAGTGTATACAGGATGGTTTCCTGGAACATTATTTCGAGGAACCAACTAGAGATCAGGCCATCTTAGACTGGGTATTATGTAATGAGAAAAGATTAATTAGCAATCTTCTTGTGCGAGGCCCCATGGCTCAGAGCGATCATAATATGATAGAATTCTTCATTAAGATGGAGGGTGAAATAGTTGACTCAGAGACTAGGGTCCTGAATTTAAGTAAAGGAGAGTATGATGGTATGAGGAGCGAGTTGGGTAGGATTGATTGGGGAATGTAACTCAAAGGGTTGACGGTGGATGGGCAATCACAAACATTCAAAGATCGCATGGATGGACTACAGAATTTGTTCATCCCAGTTTGGCATAAAAATAAAACAAAAAAGGTGACTCAACCGTGGCTAACAAGGGACATTAGGGAGAGCATAAGATCCAAGGAGCGGACATATAAATTGGCCAGAAAAAGCAGTAAACCTGAGGATTGGGAGCAGTTTAGTATCCAACAAAGGAGGACAAAGGGATTAATTAAGAGGGGGGAAATAGATTATGAGAGTAAGCTTGCAGGGAACATAAAAACTGACTGTAAAAGCTATTATAGATATGTGAAGAGAAAAAGATTGGTGAAGTCAAGCGTAGCTCCTTGCAGTCAGAATCAGGGGAATTTATAATGTGGAACAAAGAAATGGCAGACCAATTAAATACATACTTTGGTTCTGTCTTCACAAAGGAGGGCACAAATAACCTCCCAAAGATGTTGGGGAACATAGAGTCTAATGAAAGGAAGGAACTGATAGAGATCAGTATTTATAGGGAAATGGTGTTAGGGAAATTGATGGGATTGAGGGCCGATAAATCCCCAGGGCCTGATAATCTACATCCTAGGGTACTTAAGGAAGTGGCCCTAGAAATAGTAGATGCATTGCTGGTCATCTTCCAAAATTCGATAGATTCTGGTACAGAACACATGGATTTGCGGGTAGCTAATGATACCCCATTGTTCAAAAAGGGTGGTAGAGAGAAAACGGGGAACTACAGACTGGTAAGCCTGACATCGGTAGTGGGTAAAATGCTAGAGTCCATTAAAAAGGATGTAATAGCAGAGCACTTGGAAAAAAGTGACCGGATCAGACAAAGTCAACATGGACAAAAGGTTAATCGTGCTTGACTAATCTACTGGGATTTTTTGAGGATGTAACTGGTGAAATAGATAAGGGAGAACCAGTGGATGTGGTGAATTTGGATTTTCAAAAGGCTTTCGATAAGGTCCCGCATAAGAGATTAGCGTGCAAAATTAAGGCACATCGGATTGGGGCAAGGTATTGACGTGGATAGAGAACTGGTTTGCAGACATATAGCAAAGTGTTGGAATAAATGGCTCTTTTTCAGAGTGGGTGTCAGTGAATAGTGGGGCACCGCAGGGATCAGTCCTTGGACCCCAGCTATTCACAATATATATTAATTATCTGGACGAGGGAACTGGATGTAATATCTCCAAGTTTGCAGATGACACAAAGCTGGGTGGGCGTGTGTGCTGTGAGAAGGATGCTGAGAAACTCCAGTATGATTTGGACAGGTTGGGTGATTGGGCAGCAGCATGGCAGATGCAATATAACGTGGATAAATGCGAGGTTATCCACTTTGGTGTTAAAAAGAGGAAGGCAGATTATTATCTAAATGGCAATAGATTGGGAGAAGGGGAAGTGCAACGAGACCTGGGCGTCCTTGTGCACCAGTCACTGAAAGTAAGCATGCAGCTGCAGCAGGATTTTAAGAAGGCAAATGTTATGTTGACCTTCGTAGCGAGAGGGTTTGATTACAGGAACAAGGATGCCTTGCTGCAGTTGTACAGGGCCTTGGTGAGGCCACATCTTGAGTATTGTGTGCAGTTTTGGTCGCCTTATCTGAGGAAGGATGTACTTGTCATGGAAGGAGTGCAGCGAAGACTCACCAGGCTGATACCTGGGCTGGCAGGAATGGCGTATGAGGAGAGATTGGGTCGATTGGGCTTGTACTCGCTGCAGTTTAGGAGAATGAGAGGAGATCACGTCGAAATTTATAAAATTCTAACAGGACTAGACAGACTAGATGCTGGAAGGATGTTCCCGATGGTTGGGGTGTCCAGAACCAGGGGTCTCGGTCTAAGGATAATGGTTAAGCCATTTAGGACAGAGATGAGGAGCAATTTCTTCACCCAGAGAGTGCTGAACCTGTGGAATTCTCTGCCAAAGAAGGCACTAGAGGCCAATTCATTAAATATATTCAAGAAGGAGTTGGATATTTTTTTAAGGCTTAAGTGATCAAGGGATGTGGAGAGAAGGCAGGAACAGGGTACTGAATTTGGATGATCAGCCATGATCTCATTGAATGGTGGAGCAGGCTCGAGTGGCCGAATGGCCTACTCCTGCTCCTATCTTTATGTTTCTATGTTTCTATGGAACAAAGAAATGGCAGACCAATTAAATACATACGTTGGTTCTCTCTTTACAAAGGAGGACATAAATAATCTCCCAGAAATGTCGGGGAACACATGGTCTAATGAGAGGGAGGAACTGAATGAAATCAGTATTTGTAGGGAAATGGTGTTAGGGAAATTGACTGGAATGAAGGCCGATTAATCCCCAGGGCTTGATAATCTACATCCTAGGGTACTTAAGGAAGTGGCCCCAGAAATAGTAGATGCATTGCTGGTCATCTTCCAAAATTCTATAGATTCTGGAACAGTTCCCCATGGATTGGAGGGTAGCTAATGTAACCCCACCATTCAAAAAAGGTGCTAGAGAGAAACTGGGGAATTATAAACCGGTAAGCCTGACATTGGTCGTGGGGAAAATGCTGGAGTCCATTATAAAAGATGTAATTGCAGAGCACTTGGAAACAGTGACAGTAACGGACAAAGGTAACATGGATTTACGAAAGGTAAATCATGCTTGACTAAGCTACTGGAAATATTTGAGGATGTAACTGGTAGAATAGATAAGGGGGGACCATTGGTTGTGGTGTATTTGGACTTTTGGAAGGCTTCCGATAAGGTCCCACATAAGAGATTAGCGTGCAAACTTAAAGCACATGGGATTTGGGTAAGGTACTGACTTGGATAGAGAACTTGTTGGCAGAAAAGAAGCAAAGAGTTGGAATAAACTGTCTTTTTCCGAGTGGCAGGCAATGACTAGTGAGGTACTGCAGGGATTGGTGCTAGGACCCCAGTTATTCACAATATATATTAATGATCTAAACGAGGGAACTAGATGTAATATCTCCAAGTTTGCAGACGACACAAAGTTTGGTGGGCGTGTGTGCTGCGAGGAGGATGCAGAGAAACTCCAGTATGATTTGGGCAGGTTTGGTAATTGGGCAGGTGCATGGCCGATGCAGTATAATGTGGATAAATGTGAGGTTATCCACTGTGGTGGATTATTATTTGAATGGCAATAGTTTGGGAAAAGGGGAAGTGCAGCGAGACTTGGGTGTCCTTGTGCACCAGTCGCTGAATGTAAGCATGCAGGTGCAGCAGGCGGTTAAAAAGGCAAATGGTATGTTGGCCTTCGTAGTGAGAGGGTTTGAGTACAGGAACAAGGATGTCTTGCTGCAGTTGTACAGGGCCTTGGTGAGGCCACATCTTGAGTATTGTGTGCAGTTTTGGTCGCCTTATCTGAGGAAGGATGTCCTTGCCATGGAAGGAGTGCAGCGAAGATTCACCAGGCTGATACCTGGGATGGCAGGAATGGCATATGAGGAGAGATTGGGTCGATTGGGCTTGTACTCGCTGGAGTTTAGAAGAATGAGAGGGGATCTCATCGAAATGTATAAAATTCTAACAGGACTAGACAGGCTAGATGCAGGAAGGATGTCCCCGATGGCAGGCGAGTCCAGAACCAGGGGTCACAGTCTAAGTATAAGGGGTAAGGCAGATAGGACTGAGATGAGGATTACTTTTATTCACCCAGAGAGCGGTGAACCTGTGGAATTCTCTACCACAGAAGGCAGTTGAGGCCAACTTATTAAAGATATTCAAGAAAGAGTTCGATATATTTCTTAAGGCTAAAGGGATCAAGGGATATGGGGAGAAAGCAGGGACAGGTTAGTTAAATTGGATGATCAGCCATGATCTCATTGAATTGTGGAACAGGCTCGAGGGGCCGAATGGCCTACTCCTGCTCCTATCTTCTACATTTCTATATTTCTATGAATGTAACTGTGTTGAACTGTACCTGTCCAGACTGCATGTATCTGTTCTGAACTGGACCTGTCCACACTGAATGTATAGGTGCCGAACTGGACCTGTCCAAATTGAATGTAACTGTGCTGGACTGGACCTGTCTACACAATGTAATTGCTGAACTGACCCTGTCCACACTGAATGTAACTGCGCTGAACTGGGCTGGTGCACACTGAATATAACCGTGCATAACTTGACCTGTCCACACTGAATGTAACAGTGCTGAACTGGACCTGTCCATAATGAATGTAAGTGTGCTGAGCTGGACCTGTCCGCACTGAATGTAACCTTGTTGAACTGGACCTGTTCACTATGAATGTAACTGTGCTGAGCTGGACCTGTCTACACTGAATGTAACAGTTCTGAACTGGACCTGTGCACACTGAACACACAGACAGTTGTTTAAAGTGGGTGTACACTCCGAGATTAATTTTAAGACAGCTGCACGTGACCCGTACTTTCCCGGATGGAGCTGGGTAATGCCCAGGAGCCGGAACCTGGCCGTGATTTCCGGCTGCAGGACTAGAATTTCTCTGCTCAATTATAGATTTTGCTGAGAAAGCTTCACTCAGCGTTAAGGGGGTTAATCCCGTGACGTCCTCCTGTACAAGGCTCACTTTCATCTAGACAACCATTGGTTCAGCGTTCATTATACCTTATTCAGAAATTTAACCGGGGTTATACTGTAACCTCTGGCTATTTCACTTTAGAGCCAGGCCAGAGTTATTTAAAGACTTTCCAGTCCATCAAAACATAAACACCATCCTGGCAGCGGCTGCACTAATCTGTTTGTTTTAATTAGTGTCATTAATATAAAAGATGAAACCATCTGATTATGTCCCTGGAGCCTGACATCAGGTATAAATGTGAGAATCTGTAATTGGAGTGCAGATCGCGCTCAGAGCTTCTGAGAGAAATGCACGGAATACCCAAAGGTCTGGTGTTTGCCATTTACTATCCCGTCATTGCAGCTATCGGGGTTCCAGGTAAAGTATTGGAGTTACTTACTGGTGATGGGTATCATTGGTTAACTGTATCACTGCTCCTATTTACCGGGAACGCTTCTCCCCTTTAACTGTATCTTTCCGCCGACTCATGGTATATTTTATCCCCTTTAACGGAATAATTTCTTCCCTTAGGCGGTATAATTCGTCCCCCTTTACCACGATCATTTCTTCCCTTTCTCTGCATTATTTCTCCCCTTTATCAGAATCACTACTTAATTTGTGTGCCTGATTCTCCAATATTTGTTTTAATGTGTTTTCCACAGAGCGGCCTCTTCAGCGGTACCAGACTATACTACAAAAGCAAAATACTGCAGATGCTGGAAATCTGAAATAATAACAGATAATGCTGGAAATAATCAGCAGGTTTCTGAGGAAGGGTCATCGACTTGAAACGTTAACTCTGTTTCTCTCTCCACAGATGCTGCCTGACATGTTGAGTATTTCCAGCATTTTCTGTTTTTATTCCAGAATATTATAACTGTAGATATATTTCTTATTGTGTTATTGCTATTTCACTCTGAATGGTATCACACTATTATAACTGTATACATATATTTCTTATTGTGTTACTGGTATTTCACTGTGAGTGGTGTTATTCCACTATTGTAACTGTGTACAAATATTTCCTATTGTGTTATTTGTATTTCACTGTGAGTGGTATCACACTATTATAACTGTGTACATATATTTCCTATTGTGTTTCTGATATTTCACTGTGAGTGGTATTATCACACTGTTATAACTGCGCACATTTATTTCCTATTCTGTTACTCGTATTTCTCAGTGAGTGGTATTATCACATTGTGCATATAAATTTCCAATTGTGTTATTGGTATTTCACTGTCAGAGGTATTATCACACTGATATAACTGTGTGCATATATTTCCTATTATGTTATTGGTATTTCACTGTGAGTGGTATTATTACACTGTTAAAACTGTGTGCATATATTTCCTATTGTGTTCTTGGTATTTCACTGTGAGTGCTATTATCACACTAGTATAACTGTGTACATATATGTTCTTGTACTTCTCTCAATTTAAAATACTGTATTCGCTTGTCACAATGCGGTCTCTTCTGTATTAGGGAGACCAAACGTAGATCGGGTGATCGCTTTGCTGAACACCTCCGTTCATTGCGCAAGCCTGACCATGAGCTTCCAGCCGCCTATCAGTTTAATTCTCCACTCTACTCTCACTTTGACCTCTCTGTCCTTGGCCTCTTACACCGTTCCAACGAAACTCAGCGTAAGATCATGGAACAGCACCTCATCTTTCGATTAGGCCCTTTACAACTTCCCGGACTCAACACTGAGTTCAACAATTTCAGATCATAACCGCTGCTCCCATTTTTCGGACAACAGCTGTTGGTAATGATTCTGCCATTCCAATTTACGCCTCCACAAACCCATCTTTTGTTTCTTTATTTGCCCCATTACCATCTGCTGTTGCCTTGACCATCATCCCTTTTGTCATTTAATATATCTTGCCTTCCATCATATCACAAACCTTCCTTTTAGTTCTTTCCTCGCCTCCTCCTTTCCAAGCCCCTGTAGTTGCCTAAACACAGTTACATCTCTAACTTTATCCAGTTCAGGTGAAATTCATCGACCTGAAATGTTAACTCTGTTTCTCTCCCCACTGATCTTGCCTGACGTGCTGAGTATTTCCAGTGTGTTCTGTTTTTATTTCAGTTTTCCAGCATCGCAGTATTTGGCTCATCTTCATATATTTCCTATTGTGTTATTGGTGCTCTACGTTGAGTGGTATTAAAACACAATTCTATCGGGATACACACATTACCGATTGTGTTATTGGTATTTCACTGTGATTGGTATTATCATATTATTATAACTGTGTACATATATTTCCTATGGTGTTATTGGTATTTCACTGTGACTCGTATTATCACACTATTATAACTGTGCTCATATATTTCTTATTGGTATATCACTGTGAGTGGCATTAGCACACCGTTATAACTGTGTACATATATTTCCTATTGTGTTATTGGTATGCGCTGTGATTGGTATTATCACAATATTATAATTGTACATATATTTCCAATTTCGTTATTGGCTTTTCACTGTGAGTGGTATTATCTCACTATTATAACTGTGTACATATATTTCCTGTTGTGTTATTGGTGTTTCACCATGAGTGGTAGTATCACACTACTTTAACTGTATGTATATTTCCGTTTGTGTTATTGGTATTTCACTGTGAGAGGTACTATCACACTAATATAATTCTGCATATATATTCCCTATTGTTTTATTGGTATTTCACTGTGAGTGGTATTATCACACTATTATAACTGTACATATATTTCCTGTTGTGTTATTGGTATTTCACTGTGAGAGGTATTACCACATTATTACAACTGTATATATATTTCCTGTTGTGTAATTGGTATTTCAGTGTGAGAGGTATCATCACACTATTATAACTGTACATTTATTTCCTATTGGTTATTGCTTCTGTATGGTGAGTCGTATTTTAAACAACAACAACCTGCATTTTTATAGCGCCCTTAACGTAGTAAAATGCTTCACAGGAGCGTTATCAAACAAACATTTACACCGAGCCACATGAGGGGATATTAACACAGCAATAGCTTTGTTATAGAGGGAGCTTCTCAGCAGCGTCTTAAAGGTGGAGATAGAGTCAATGCTCTCGGAATGATGTAGCATTGCGGAGGTTACAGAGATAGGGAGGAGCGAAGCTCTGGAGAGATTTGCAAACAAGGATGAGAATTTTAAATACGAGGCTTTGCTGGACCAGGAGCCAATGTAGGTCAGCGAGCACATGGGTGATGGGTGAATGGGACTTTGGGCGAGTTAGGAGATGGAGGCAAAGTTTGGGATGAGTTCAAGTTTATGGAGCTTGTAGTATGGGAGGTCGGCCATGACAGCATTGTAACAGTCACGTCTAGAGTTAATGGCTGAGGGTTTCAACAACTTATGAACTGAGGCAGGAGCGGAGACGAGCAACGTTACGAAGGTGGAAGTAGGCAGTCTTTGTGATGGAGCCTATATGTAGTTGGAAGCTCAATTCATGGACAAATAGGATGCCAAGGTTGCGAAATGTCTGTTTCAGCCTCAGACAGATGCCAGGCAGTGGGTTGGAGGAATTTTTTGCCCATCCAGTGCTGGATGTCGGACAAGCAGCGTTACAAATCAGAGAGAGTGGAGGGGTCGAGAGGGATCATGGTGAGGTAGTGCTGAGTGTCTTCAGTGCAGATGTGGAACCTAACGCTGCATTTTCGGATGATATCACCGAATGCAGAATGTAGATGAGAAATTGGAGGGGGGCCAAGGATAGATACATCAGGGATTCCAGAGGTAAATGTGCAGGAGCGGGAAGAGAAGCCATTGCAGGTGATTCTCTGGCTCCGAGGGCAATTCCACCCAGTTAGACGACAGAGGAGAGGTCTTGGTGAAGGATGGTGTGGCAACTCTGGCAAAGGCTGAAGACATTTCGGGAAGGATGTGGAAGCATAGCTTACCACGGTCACAGACACATAGGATGTCATTTGTGATTTTGATAAGAGCTGTTTCAGAGCGATTATAATAGTTTGCATATATTTCCCATTGTATTATTGGTATTTTACTGTGGCTGAACAAATACACTGTTATCACTGTGTACGTGTAGTTCTATTGTGTTACTGACACTGTCACTGTGGGTGAATTATCACACGGTTATGTTCTTATAGATTTGGATGCCCTCCTGCAAGAAACACAGAAAGCTAGCATGCAGGTACTGCAATCAATAAGGAAGGCAATTGGCATGCTGGCCTTTATTGCACGGAGTTGAAGTACAAGGTTAAGGAAGTCTTGCTACAATTGTACAGGGCATTGGTGAGACCATACCTGGAGTACTGTGCACAGTCATGGTCTCCTTATCTAAGGAACGATATACTTGCCTTGGAGGCGGTGAAATTTCACTAGAATGATTCCTGGGATGAGAGGGCTGTCCTATGATGAGAGATTGTGTAGAATGGGGCTATACTCTATAGAGTTTAGAAGAATCATAGGTGGTCTCACTGAAACATACAAGATTCTGAACGGGATTGACAGGGTAAATGCTGCGAATTTGTATCCCCTGGCTGGAGTGTCCAGAACTAGGTCACCTGGTCTTAGGATAAGGGGTAGGCCATTTAAAACCGAGATGAGGAGGAATTTCTTCATTCAGAGGGTTGTGAATCTTTCGAGTTATCTGCCCCAGAGGGCTGTGAATGCTAAGACTTTGAGTTTATTCAAGGCAGATATAGATAGATTATTGCACTCTGGTGTAATCAAGGGATATGGAGGTCGGGCGGGAAGGTGAAGTTGAGGTCAATGATCAGCTGTGATCTTCCTGAATTCGAGGGGCCGTATGGTCTACTCCTGCTCATATTTCTTATGTTCTTATCGCAAGGTATATGTAGTTCTATTGTGTTATTGACACTGTCACTGTGGGTGAATTATCACACTGTTATCACTGTTTACATGTAGTTCTATTGTGTTATTGACACTGTCGTTGTGGTGAATTATCACACTGCTATCACGGTGTACATGGGTTTCTATTGTGTTATTAACACTGTCACTGTGGGTGATTTATCACACTGTTATCACTGTTTACATGTAGTTCTATTGTGTTATTGACACTCTCACTGTGGGTGAATTATCACACTGTTATCATTGTGCACATGGAGTTCTATTGTGTTATTAGCATTGAGAGTGACTGACGAATTCCACAAATGATTCATTGATTGAGATTATTCACTGATTAAATAATTCCCGGCTGAATTTCACGAAATACTTTATTGTAAGGTCATTATTAGGTGGCGAGTTGTTGATAGAAATATAATTAATACAGCAAGGCGATGTTTTATGAATGAATCCGTATTTAACTCAAACTCTCACAGTGCAGTGTTTCTGCCCTCAGACTCTGACACTCATTGGTTCAGCCCGGCTCCCTCTTCCACATTCTGCTGCTGTTAACAGTTCTACAGTGACCGCTTCTCAGCCCGGGATTTCCTGCTGCTCCTGACACCTGGCTATGTCCTGGACTGGCCCCGCCTTCACTCTTTTCTCCACATTGAGTGAGGCTGCATAACTGGTGGCATGTCTCGTATCTGAGTCACGAAGTTTTAAGTTCATTATCGGCTCTAAGACGAAGCTGATCATTTGTACCGGCAACGCTATGCAGTACTGAGCAAGTGCTGGACTGTAGGAGGTGCCTTTCACCGACTGAGAGCTCATCCTCTGCCAGTTCTGGTGGTTGAGAAGGACACTGAAGATCCCAGGTGACTATCAGAAGAAGAGTTCGGAGTTTTCACTGTGTGCTCGCAAGATCCCCTCCACAAAGTTAGAAGCGCCAATTGTCCCTCTGTTCCTCGCTGTTTGTGAATATTCTGGCGCAAGTTGACTGCAGAATTCTCCAAAAGTGAATAATTTTACACTAATTCATCAGATGAGGGAGTTTTGGGTCCTCCGCAGGACCTAATCCATTTTAAATGCATTTTTCCTCCTTTTTTGCTACTTTCCACTTCCATTGTCACGTTTATTATTTACCCGTTGAAATATCTTCTCCACTGCGTTGCTGATATGTAATTTTTTCTGTCTATTTTATGTTCCCGCGTTGGTTTGGAGGTATTTCCGATGCTCTCTTGTTCTGCATTAGGATTCATTACATTATTATATATTCCGAAGTCACTGGCCTGTCTTATATTTAACCTGGATTTTTTTTTTAAACACAGAAGCAGGTGCCCAAAGCCTAAGCGAGCTGTTTTCAAGACAGGATCACTTGTCAAAACAGGAAATTTCACACTGAATCATGTCAAACGGATTATTTTTCTGGGACTCGGAGCAGTAATTTTCCCGTTCTTGCTCTCACAGTCATTCACTCTCGCTCCCTCACTCTCACACATATTCACTCTCCATCACACTCATTCATTCTCTCTCCCTCTCTCACACACATTGACTCTCTATGTCCCTCTCTCTCAGACACATTCACTCTCTCTCCCTCTTTCTCAAACACATTTACTCTCTCTCCATTTCTCTCACAAACATTTACTCCCTCTCTCACGGACATTGACTCTCCCTTCCTCTCTCTCACGCACATTCACTCCCTCTCTCTCTGTCTCACATAGATTCACTTTCTCTCTCCCTCTTTCTCACAAAGAGTCACTCTCTCCCCCTCTCTCATAAACATTCACCCTCTCTCCCATAAACATTTATTCTCTCTCCCTCCCTCATACACATGCACTCTCTCTCTCCCTCACCCTCTCACACACATTCAATCTCTCTCCCCTCTCTTTCACGCACACATTCACTCTCTCTCCCTCCCACACACATTCACTCTCTCCCTCTCTCACACACTTGTTCACCCTCTCTCCCTCTCCCTCTCACAAACATTACTCTCTCTCCCTCTCTCTCACACATATTCACTCTCTTGCCCTCACTCTCTCATTCTCATTCACTCTCTCTCCCTCTCTCTCATGCACATTCACTCTGTCTCCCTCCCTCTCACACACATTCACTCTCTGCCTCTTTCTCTCACACACATTCACTCTCTCCCGCTCTCTCGCACTCATTCACTGTCTCTCCCTCTCTCTGTCACACTCATTCCCTCTCTTTCCCTCTCTCTCTATCACACATTCACTCTCTCTCCCGCTTTCTCTCACACACATTCACTCTCTCGCTCTCTCTCACACACAGTCGCTCCTGCTCACTCTGTCTCTCACACAGTCACTCTCTCTCCCTCTCTCTCACACACATTCACACTCGCTCCCTCCCTCACACTCATTCACTCTCTCTCCCTCTCTCTCTCACACACATTCACTCTCTCTCCCTCTCTCTCACACACAATCACTCTCTCTCCATCTCCCACTCAAAAACATTCATTCTCTCTCCCTCTCTCTCACACTCATTCACTCTCTCTCTCCCTCTCACACACATTCACCCTCTCTCCTTCTCTCTCTCACACAAATTATTTCTCTCTCCCTCTCTCTCACACATTCTCTCTTGCTCTCCCTCTTTCTCACAGACCTTCACTCTCTCTCCCTCTCTCTCTCACACACATTCACATTCTCTCCCTCCCTCTCACAAACATTCACTCTCTCCCCTTCCCTCTCACACACATTCTCTCTCTCCCTCTCCCACACACTCATTTGCTCTCTCTCCCTCTCTCTCACACACGTTCACTCTCTCGCCCTCTCTCTCTCACACATTCACTCTTTCTCTCCCTCTTTCTCATAGAACTTCACTATCTCTCCCTTTCTCATACACATTCAACCTCTCTCCCTTCCTCACACACATTCAATCTCTCTCCCCCTCTCACAGACACATTCACTTTCTCTCCCTCTCCCTCTCACCCACATTCACTCTCTCTCCCTCTCTCTCTCACACACGTTCACTGTCTCTCCCTCTCTCTCACACACACATTCACACTCACTCCCTCCCTCTCACACATTCAATCTCTCTCCCCCTCTCTCTCACAGACACATTCACTTTCTCTCCCTCTCCCTCTCACCCACATTCACACTCTCTCCCTCAATCTCACAAACATTCACTCTCTCTCCTTCCCTCTCACACACATTCTCTCTCTCTCCCTCTCTCTCACACACGTTCACTCTCTTTCACTCTCTATCACACTCATTCACTCTCTCTCCCTCACTCTCTCATACACATTCACCCTCTCACTCTCGCTCACACACTTGCACTCTCCCTCCCTCTCTCTCTCACACCCATTCACTCTCTCTCCCTCTCTCTCACACTCATTTAATCTCTCGCCCTCTCTCTCTCACACTCATTCCCTCTCTCTCACTCTCTCTCTATCTCACACATTCACTCTCTCTCCCTCTCTCTCTCACACAAGTTCACTGTCTCTCCCTCTCTCTCACACACACTTTCACACTCTCTCCCTCCCTCTCACAAACATTCACTCGCTCTCCTTCCCTCTCACACACATTCTCTCTCTCTCCCTCACATTCTCTCTCTCTCCCTCTCTCTCACACACGATCACTCTCTCTCACTCTCTATCACACTCATCCACTCTCTCTCCCTCACTCTCTGATATACATTCACTCTCTCCCTCTCGCTCACACACTTTCACTCTCTCTCCCTCTCTCTCTCACACACACTCACTCTCTCTCCCGCTCTCTCTCACACACATTCACTCTCTACCTCTCACTCACACACATTCACTCTCTCTCACACACATTCACTCGCGCTCGCTCTGTCTCACACCCATTCACTCTCTCTCTGTCTCTCACACACACATTCACTCTCTCTTCCTCTCTCTCATACCCATTCACTCTCTCTCCGTCTCTCACACACACATTCACTCTCTCTTCCTCTCTCTCACACGCACATTCACTCTCTCTCCCTCTCTCTCTCTCACACATTCACTCTCTCTCCCTATTTCTCTCACACACATTCACTCTCTTGCTCTCTCTCACACACATTCACTCCTGCTTGCTCTGTCTCAGACCCATTCACTCTCTCTCCCTCTATCTCTCACACACATTCGCTCTCCCTCAATCTCTCACACTCATTCACTCTCTCTCCCTCCCTCTCTCACACTCATTCACTCTCTCTCCCTCTGACAAACATTCACTCTCTCTCCTTCTCTCTCTCACATAAATTCTTTCTCTCTCCCTCTCTCTCACACATTCTCTCATGCTCTCCCTCTTTCTCACACACCTTCACTCTCTCTCCCTCACTGTCTCACACAAGTGCATTGTCACTCGCTCTCTCTCTTACACACATTCATTCTCTCTCCCTCCATCTCACACATTCACTCTCCCTCCCTCCCTCTCACACACATTCAATTTCTCTCCCTCTCCCACACACTCATTTGCTCTCTCTCCCTCTCTCTCACACACGTTCACTGTCCCTCCCTTTCTTTCACACACACATTCACTCTCACTCTCACACACATTCACTCTCTCTCCCTCCATCTCACACACATTCACTCTCCCTTCCTCTCTCTCTCACACAATCTCTCTTGCTCTCCCTCTTTCTCATGTACCTTCATTCTCTCTCCCTCTCCCATACACATTCACCCTCTCTCCCATACACATTCACCCTCTCTCCCTCCCTCACACACATTCACTCTCTCTCCCTCTCCCTGCACACACATTCAATCTCTCTCCCCTCTTTCTCACACATTCTCTCATGCTCTCCCTCTTTCTCACACACCTTCACTCTCTCTCCCTCGCTGTCTCACACAAGTGCATTGTCACTCGCGCTCTCTCTTACACACATTCACTCTCTCTCCCTCCCTCTCACATACATTCACTCTCTCTCCCTCCCTCTCACACTCATTCAATTTCTCTCCCTCTCCCACACACTCATTTGCTCTCTCTCCCTCTCTCTCACACACGTTCACTGTCCCTCCCTTTCTTTCACACACACATTCACTCTCACTCTCACACACATTCACTCTCTCTCCCTCTCCCTGCACACACATTCAATCTCTCTCCCCTCTTTCTCACACACACATTCACTCTCTCTCCCTCTCATCCACATTCACTCTCACTACCTCTCTCCCTCACACACATTCACTCTCTCTCCCTCTCCCTGCACACACATTCAATCTCTCTCCCTCTCTCCCTCTCACACACATTCAATCTCTCTCCCCTCTCTCTCATGCACACATTCACTCTCTCTCCCTCCCACACACATTCACTCTCTCCCTCTCTCACACACTTGTTCACACTCTCTCCCTCTCCCTCTCACAAAGATTCATTCTCTCTCCCTCTCTCTCATACATATTCACTCTCTTGCCCTCACTCTCTCACACTCATTCACTCTCTCTCCCTCTCTCTCACACACATTCACTCTGTCTCCCTCCCTCTCACACACATTCACTCTCAGCCTCTTTCTCTCACACACATTCACTCTCTCCCGCTCTCTCGCACTCATTCACTGTCTCTCCCTCTCTCTCTCACACTCATTCCCTCTCTTTCCCTCTCTCTCTATCACACATTCACTCTCTCTCCCTCTTTCTCTCACACACATTCACTCTCTCGCTCTCTCTCACACACAGTCGCTCCTGCTCACTCTGTCTCACACACATTCACTCTCTCTCCCTCTCTCTCACACACATTCACACTCGCTCCCTCCCTCGCACTCATTCACTCTCTCTCCCTCTCTCTCTCACACACATTCACTCTCTCTCCCTCTCTCTCACACACAATTACTCTCTCTCCATCTCCCACTCAAAAACATTCATTCTCTCTCCCTCTCTCTCACACTCATTCACTCTCTCTCACCCTCCCACACACATTCACTCTCTTTCCTTCTCTCTCTCACACAAATTCTTTCTCTCTCCCTCTCTCTCACACATTCTCTCTTGCTCTCCCTCTTTCTCACAGACCTTCACTCTCTCTCCCTCTCTCTCTCTCACACACGTTCACTGTCTCTCCCTCTCTCTCATACACACATTCACATTCTCTCCCTCCCTCTCACAAACATTTACTCTCTCTCCTTCCCTCTCACACACATTCTCTCTCTCCCTCTCCCACACACTCATTTGCTCTCTCTCCCTCTCTCTCACACACGTTCACTCTCTCGCCCTCTCTCTCTCACACATTCACTCTTTCTCTCCCTCTTTCTCATAGAACTTCACTATCTCTCCCTTTCTCATACACATTCAACCTCTCTCCCTTCCTCTCATACATTCAATCTCTCTCCCCCTCTTTCTCACACACACATTCACTTTCTCTCCCTCTCCCTCTCACCCACATTCACTCTCTCTCCCTCTCTCTCTCACACACGTTCACTGTCTCTCCCTCTCTCTCACACACACATTCACACTCTCTCCCTCCCTCTCACACACATTCACGCTCTCTCCCTCAATCTCACAAACATTCGCTCTCTCTCCTTCCCTCTCACACACATTCTCTCTCTCTCCCTCTCTCTCACACACGTTCACTCTCTTTCACTCTCTATCACACTCATTCACTCTCTCTCCCTCACTCTTTCATATACATTCACTCTCTCCCTCTCGCTCACACACTTGCACTCTCCCTCCCTCTCTCTCTCACACCCATTCACTCTCTCTCCCTCTCTCTCACACTCATTTACTCTCTCGCCCTCTCTCTCTCACACTCATTCCCTCTCTCTCCCTCTCTCTCTATCTCACACATTCACTCTCTCTCCCTCTCTCTCTCACACAAGTTCACTGTCTCTCCCTCTCTCTCACACACACATTCACACTCTCTCCCTCCCTCTCATAAACATTCACTCGCTCTCCTTCCCTCTCACACACATTCTCTCTCTCTCCCTCTCTCTCACACACGTTCACTCTCTCTCACTCTCTATCACACTCATTCACTCTCTGATATACATTCACTCTCTCCCTCTCGCTCACACACTTTCACTCTCTCTCCCTCTCTCTCTCACACACACTCACTCTCTCTCCCGCTCTCTCTCACACACATTCACTCTCTACCTCTCACTCACACACATTCACTCTCTCTCACACACATTCACTCGCGCTCGCTCTGTCTCACACCCATTCACTCTCTCTCCGTCTCTCACGCACACATTCACCCTCTCTTCCTCTCTCTCACACACACATTCACTCTCTCTCCCTCTCTCTCTCACACATTCACTCTCTCTCCCTATTTCTCTCACACACATTCACTCTCTCTTCCTCTCTCTCACACATACATTCACTCTCTCTCCCTCTCTCTCTCTCACACATTCACTCTCTCTCCCTATTTCTCTCACACACATTCACTCTCTTGCTCTCTCTCACACACATTCACTCCTGCTGGCTCTGTCTCAGACCCATTCACTCTCTCTCCCTCTATCTCTCACACACATTCACTCTCCCACCCTCTCTCACACTCATTCACTCTCTCTCCCTCCCTCTCTCACACTCATTCACTCTCTCTCCCTCCCTCTCTCACACTCATTCACTCTCTCTCCCTCTGACACACATTCACTCTCTCTCCTTCTCTCTCTCACAGAAATTCTTTCTCTCTCCCTCTCTCTCACACATTCTCTCATGCTCTCCCTCTTTCTCACACACCTTCACTCTCTCTCCCTCGCTGTCTCACACAAGTGCATTGTCACTCGCGCTCTCTCTTACACACATTCACTCTCTCTCCCTCCCTCTCACATACATTCACTCTCTCTCCCTCCCTCTCACACTCATTCAATTTCTCTCCCTCTCCCACACACTCATTTGCTCTCTCTCCCTCTCTCTCACACACGTTCACTGTCCCTCCCTTTCTTTCACACACACATTCACTCTCTCTCCCTCTCCCTGCACACACATTCAATCTCTCTCCCCTCTTTCTCACGCACACATTCACTCTCTCTCCCTCTCATCCACATTCACTCTCACTACCTCTCTCCCTCACACACATTCACTCTCTCTCCCTCTCCCTGCACACACATTCAATCTCTCTCCCTCTCTCCCTCTCACACACATTCAATCTCTCTCCCCTCTCTCTCATGCACACATTCACTCTCTCTCCCTCCCACACACATTCACTCTCTCCCTCTCTCACACACTTGTTCACACTCTCTCCCTCTCCCTCTCACAAAGATTCATTCTCTCTCCCTCTCTCTCATACATATTCACTCTCTTGCCCTCACTCTCTCACACTCATTCACTCTCTCTCCCTCTCTCTCACACACATTCACTCTGTCTCCCTCCCTCTCACACACATTCACTCTCAGCCTCTTTCTCTCACACACATTCACTCTCTCCCGCTCTCTCGCACTCATTCACTGTCTCTCCCTCTCTCTCTCACACTCATTCCCTCTCTTTCCCTCTCTCTCTATCACACATTCACTCTCTCTCCCTCTTTCTCTCACACACATTCACTCTCTCGCTCTCTCTCACACACAGTCGCTCCTGCTCACTCTGTCTCACACACATTCACTCTCTCTCCCTCTCTCTCACACACATTCACACTCGCTCCCTCCCTCACACTCATTCACTCTCTCTCCCTCTCTCTCTCACACACATTCACTCTCTCTCCCTCTCTCTCACACACAATTACTCTCTCTCCATCTCCCACTCAAAAACATTCATTCTCTCTCCCTCTCTCTCACACTCATTCACTCTCTCTCACCCTCCCACACACATTCACTCTCTTTCCTTCTCTCTCTCACACAAATTATTTCTCTCTCCCTCTCTCTCACACATTCTCTCTTGCTCTCCCTCTTTCTCACAGACCTTCACTCTCTCTCCCTCTCTCTCTCTCACACACGTTCACTGTCTCTCCCTCTCTCTCATACACACATTCACATTCTCTCCCTCCCTCTCACAAACATTTACTCTCTCTCCTTCCCTCTCACACAAATTCTCTCTCTCCCTCTCCCACACACTCATTTGCTCTCTCTCCCTCTCTCTCACACACGTTCACTCTCTCGCCCTCTCTCTCTCACACATTCACTCTTTCTCTCCCTCTTTCTCATAGAACTTCACTATCTCTCCCTTTCTCATACACATTCAACCTCTCTCCCTTCCTCTCATACATTCAATCTCTCTCCCCCTCTTTCTCACACACACATTCACTTTCTCTCCCTCTCCCTCTCACCCACATTCACTCTCTCTCCCTCTCTCTCTCACACACGTTCACTGTCTCTCCCTCTCTCTCACACACACATTCACACTCTCTCCCTCCCTCTCACACACATTCACGCTCTCTCCCTCAATCTCACAAACATTCGCTCTCTCTCCTTCCCTCTCACACACATTCTCTCTCCCTCTCTCTCACACACGTTCACTCTCTTTCACTCTCTATCACACTCATTCACTCTCTCTCCCTCACTCTTTCATATACATTCACTCTCTCCCTCTCGCTCACACACTTGCACTCTCCCTCCCTCTCTCTCTCACACCCATTCGCTCTCTCTCCCTCTCTCTCACACTCATTTACTCTCTCGCCCTCTCTCTCTCACACTCATTCCCTCTCTCTCCCTCTCTCTCTATCTCACACATTCACTCTCTCTCCCTCTCTCTCTCACACAAGTTCACTGTCTCTCCCTCTCTCTCACACACACATTCACACTCTCTCCCTCCCTCTCATAAACATTCACTCGCTCTCCTTCCCTCTCACACACATTCTCTCTCTCTCCCTCTCTCTCACACACGTTCACTCTCTCTCACTCTCTATCACACTCATTCACTCTCTGATATACATTCACTCTCTCCCTCTCGCTCACACACTTTCACTCTCTCTCCCTCTCTCTCTCACACACACTCACTCTCTCTCCCGCTCTCTCTCACACACATTCACTCTCTACCTCTCACTCACACACATTCACTCTCTCTCACACACATTCACTCGCGCTCGCTCTGTCTCACACCCATTCACTCTCTCTCCGTCTCTCACGCACACATTCACCCTCTCTTCCTCTCTCTCACACACACATTCACTCTCTCTCCCTCTCTCTCTCACACATTCACTCTCTCTCCCTATTTCTCTCACACACATTCACTCTCTCTTCCTCTCTCTCACACATACATTCACTCTCTCTCCCTCTCTCTCTCTCACACATTCACTCTCTCTCCCTATTTCTCTCACACACATTCACTCTCTTGCTCTCTCTCACACACATTCACTCCTGCTGGCTCTGTCTCAGACCCATTCACTCTCTCTCCCTCTATCTCTCACACACATTCACTCTCCCACCCTCTCTCACACTCATTCACTCTCTCTCCCTCCCTCTCTCACACTCATTCACTCTCTCTCCCTCCCTCTCTCACACTCATTCACTCTCTCTCCCTCTGACACACATTCACTCTCTCTCCTTCTCTCTCTCACAGAAATTCTTTCTCTCTCCCTCTCTCTCACACATTCTCTCATGCTCTCCCTCTTTCTCACACACCTTCACTCTCTCTCCCTCACTGTCTCACACAAGTGCATTGTCACTCGCGCTCTCTCTTACACACATTCACTCTCTCTCCCTCCCTCTCACATACATTCACTCTCTCTCCCTCCCTCTCACACTCATTCAATTTCTCTCCCTCTCCCACACACTCATTTGCTCTCTCTCCCTCTCTCTCACACACGTTCACTGTCCCTCCCTTTCTTTCACACACACATTCACTCTCACTCTCACACACATTCACTCTCTCTCGCTCCATCTCACACACATTCACTCTCCCTTCCTCTCTCTCTCACACAATCTCTCTTGCTCTCCCTCTTTCTCATGTACCTTCATTCTCTCTCCCTCTCCCATACACATTCACCCTCTCTCCCTCCCTCACACACATTCACTCTCTCTCCCTCTCCCTGCACACACATTCAATCTCTCTCCCCTCTTTCTCACACACACATTCACTCTCTCTCCCTCTCATCCACATTCACTCTCACTACCTCT
Source organism: Somniosus microcephalus (assembly GCF_052327205.1). Lineage (NCBI taxonomy): Eukaryota > Metazoa > Chordata > Chondrichthyes > Squaliformes > Somniosidae > Somniosus > Somniosus microcephalus. The sequence goes on from NC_140990.1 coordinate 126,534,742, forward strand.
CTCCCTCACACACATTCACTCTCTCTCCCTCTCCCTGCACACACATTCAATCTCTCTCCCTCTCTCCCTCTCACACACATTCAATCTCTCTCCCCTCTCTCTCATGCACACATTCACTCTCTCTCGCTCCCACACACATTCACTCTCTCCCCCTCTCGCACACTTGTTCACCCTCTCTCCCTCTCCCTCTCACAAAGATTCACTCTCTCTCCCTCTCTCTCACACATATTCACTCTCTTGCCCTCACTCTCTCACACTCATTCACTCTCTCTCCCTCTCTCTCACACACATTCACTCTGTCTCCCTCCCTCTCACACACATTCACTCTCAGCCTCTTTCTCTCACACACATTCACTCTCCCGCTCTCTCGCACTCATTCACTGTCTCTCCCTCTCTCTCTCACACTCATTCCCTCTCTTTCCCTCTCTCTCTATCACACATTCACTCTCTCTCCCTTTTTCTCTCACACACATTCACTCTCTCGCTCTCTCTCACACACAGTCGCTCCTGCTCACTCTGTCTCAAACGCATTCACTCTCTCTCCCTCTCTCTCACACACATTCACACTCGCTCCCTCCCTCACACTCATTCACTCTCTCTCCCTCTCTCTCTCACACACATTCACTCTCTCTCCCTCTCTCTCACACACAATCACTCTCTCTCCATCTCCCACTCAAAAACATTCATTCTCTCTCCCTCTCTCTCACACTCATTCACTCTCTCTCTCCCTCTCACACACATTCACTCTCTCTCCTTCTCTCTCTCACACAAATTATTTCTCTCTCCCTCTCTCTCACACATTCTCTCTTGCTCTCCCTCTTTCTCACAGACCTTCACTCTCTCTCCCTCTCTCTCTCTCACACACGTTCACTATCTCTCCCTCTCTCTCATACACACATTCACATTCTCTCCCTCCCTCTCACACAATCTCTCTCTGCCTCTCCCACACACTCATTTGCTCTCTCTCCCTCTCTTTCACACACGTTCACTCTCTCGCCCTCTCTCTCGCACACATTCACTCTTTCTCTCCCTCTTTCTCATAGAACTTCACTATCTCTCCCTTTCTCATACACATTCAACCTCTCTCCCTTCCTCACACACATTCAATCTCTCTCCCCCTCTCTCTCACACACACATTCACTTTCTCTCCCTCTCCCTCTCACCCACATTCACTCTCTCTCCCTCTCTCTCTCACACACGTTCACTGTCTCTCCCTCACTCTCACACACACATTCACACTCTCTCCCTCCCTCTCACACACATTCACACTCTCTCCCTCAATCTCACAAACATTCACTCTCTCTCCTTCCCTCTCACACACATTCTCTCTCTCTCCCTCTCTCTCACACACGTTCACTCTCTTTCACTCTCTATCACACTCATTCACTCTCTCTCCCTCACTCTCTCATGTACATTCACTCTCTCCCTCTCGCTCACACACTTGCACTCTCCCTCACTCTCTCTCTCACACCCATTCACTCTCTCTCCCTCTCTCTCACACTCATTTACTCTCTCGCCCTCTCTCTCTCACACTCATTCCCTCTCTCTCCCTCTCTCTCTATCTCACACATTCACTCTCTCTCCCTCTCTCTCTCACACAAGTTCACTGTCTCTCCCTCTCTCTCACACACACATTCACACTCTCTCCCTCCCTCTCACAAACATTCACTCGCTCTCCTTCCCTCTCACACACATTCTCTCTCTCTCCCTCTCTCTCACACATGTTCACTCTCTCTCACTCTCTATCACACTCATTCACTCTCTCTCCCTCACTCTCTGATATACATTCACTCTCTCCCTCTCGCTCACACACTTTCACTCTCTCTCCCTCTCTCTCTCACACACACTCACTCTCTCTCCCGCTCTCTCTCACACACATTCACTCTCTACCTCTCACTCACACACATTCACTCTCTCTCACACACATTCACTCACGCTCGCTCTGTCTCACACCCATTCATGCTCTCTCTGTCTCTCACACACACATTCACTCTCTCTTCCTCTCTCTCATACCCATTCACTCTCTCTCCGTCTCTCACACACACATTCACTCTCTCTTCCTCTCTCTCACACACACATTCACTCTCTCTCCCTCTCTCTCTCTCACACATTCACTCTCTCTCCCTATTTCTCTCACACACATTCACTCTCTTGCTCTCTCTCACACACATTCACTCCTGCTTGCTCTGTCTCAGACCCATTCACTCTCTCTCCCTCTATCTCTCACATACATTCACTCACCCTCCATCTCTCACACTCATTCACTCTCTCTCCCTCCCTCTCTCACACTCATTCACTCTCTCTCCCTCTGACACACATTCACTCTCTCTCCTTCTCTCTCTCACAGAAATTCTTTCTCTCTCCCTCTCTCTCACACATTCTCTCATGCTCTCCCTCTTTCTCACACACCTTCACTCTCTCTCCCTCACTGTCTCACACAAGTGCATTGTCACTCGCTCTCTCTCTTACACACATTCACTCTCTCTCCCTCCCTCTCACACACATTCACTCTCTCTCCCTCCCTCTCACACACATTCAATTTCTCTCCCTCTCCCACACACTCATTTGCTCTCTCTCCCTCTCTCTCACACACGTTCACTGTCCCTCCCTTTCTTTCACACACACATTCACTCTCACTCTCACACACATTCACTCTCTCTCGCTCCGTCTCACACACATTCACTCTCCCTTACTCAGTTCAGTTCAGTTCAGTTCAAATGCTTTATTGGCATGAAAGTTTACAGAGAACCATATTGCCAAAGCTTACATATCAAAAAGGTACAGTTTTCCAACATTCTGTAGGTGTCAATCGATTTGACATTTGTTGGGTACATACAATATTACTTTTAAACAATATTAATTTTAAACAGTCTTTCTACTTCATTTGGTACGTTCAATATTAATTTTAAAAAGTCTTACTTTTAAACAGTCCTCAGGTTGTGACATGTTGTTACATATTTGGCCCCAAGGTATGGTCTGTCTCCTTCTCCTAGGACTAATCTCAATTTTGACAGATCATCCAATTCCTTGAAATCTGGGGTTGATTGGCTTAGCTTGTTGAATAATATGTTTCTTGATGTGTTGAATTTTTCGCATTTTAGGAGGAAATGCATTTCTGTTTCAACCTCGCCAGCCAGACATTGATCGCATATTCTATTCTCTCTAGGCTGCCAGGATTTCTTGTATCTGCCTTTTTCAATTTCCAGTTGGTGGTCGCTTAGTCTGTACCTGGTGAGGGTCTGTCTCTGTTTTGTGTCTCTGATGGTCGTGAGGTAGTCTGCCAGTTTATATTCTCTTTTTAGGGCCCGGTAACATTCTAATCTGCTTTGGCTTTCGGTTATTTTGTTCCAATGTTCCAGGTAGGTTTCTTTGCATTTTTTAATGATTTGGTTCACTCGGATTGGTGTTTGGACGGCTGTGTTGGTCTGGGGCTGGTCAGGGTCCGGCTGAGTACTTAGTTTCAGTAGCAGCTGACTCAGGGGACTCTTTTCTGGGTTTAGCTCTTGGGTCTGAAAGGCTTTGAAATGAAGGGTGTCTGGGGAGCTAGATTTGAGGTGATTTAGGAAGTTTAGTGCTCGTTTTTGGATGTTTATTATCAGTGGGTATCTGCCTAGTTCGGCTCTGCATGCATTTGTTGGCGTTTTTCTTTGGGTGCGAAGGATGCTTCGGCAGAATTCTGCATGTAGGGCTTCTATTGTGTGTTTTTCCCATTTAGTGTAGCTTTGGTGATTTAGCGGGCCCCATACTTCACTACCGTACAGTGCAATGGGCAGGATTATGCTGTCAAAAATTTTGAGCCAGATTTTGATTGAGATTTGGATGTTGTAGAATTTTCTTTTTATTGCATATAGGGCTCTTCGGGCTTTTTCTTTTAGTGCATTCACTGCTATGCTGAAGCTCCCTGATGCTGTAATAGTTAGACCAAGGTAGGTGTAGCTCATAGTGTGTCCTATAGTGGTATCACTGAGGGTAAACTGGTATTTGTTTTCCTGACATCTGGGTCTTTTCTGAAAAATCATGATGTTGGTTTTCTTTAGATTTACTGTTAGAGCCCAATTTTGGCAGTATTTGTCGAGTAGGTCTAGTTGTTGCTGTAATCCCTGTTCTGTGGGAGACAGCAGAACCAGGTCGTCCGCATAGAACAAGGACTTCACTTCTCCATCCAGGAGACGGAGACCTGGTGACTCGCTTTGCTCCAGCATGTCTGCTAATTCATTTATGTATATGTTGAACAGGGTCGGGCTCAAATTGCAGCCCTGCCGGACGCCTCTTCTCTGGGTGAAGAAATCGGTGCGTTTGTCTCCACACACAATCTCTCTTGCTCTCCCTCTTTCTCATGTACCTTCATTCTCTCTCCCTCTCTCATACACATTCACCCTCTCTCCCTCTCCCTGCAGACACATTCAATCTCTCTCCCCTCTTTCTCCCACACACATTCACTCTCTCTCCCCTCTCATCCACATTCACTCTCACTACCTCTCTCCCTCACACACATTCACTCTCTCTCCCTCTCCCTGCACACACATTCAATCTCTCTCCCTCTCTCCCTCTCACACACATTCAATCTCTCTCCCCTCTCTCTCATGCACACAAACACTCTCTCTCCCTTCCACACACATTCACTCTCTCCCTCTCTCACACACTTGTTCACCCTCTCTCCCTCTCCCTCTCACAAAGATTCACTCTCTCTCCCTCTCTCTCACACATATTCACTCTCTTGCCCTCACTCTCTCACACTCATTCACTCTCTCTCCCTCTCTCTCATACACATTCACTCTGTCTCCCTCCCTCTCACATACATTCACTCTCTGCCTCTTTCTCTCACACACATTCACTCTCTCCCGCTCTCTCGCACTCATTCACTGTCTCTCCCTCACTCTCTCACACTCATTCCCTCTCTTTCCCTCTCTCTCTATCACACATTCACTCTCTATCCCTCTTTCTCTCACACACATTCATTCTCTCGCTCTCTCTCACACACAGTCGCTCCTGCTCACTCTGTCTCACACCCATTCACTCTCTCTCCCTCTCTCTCACACACATTCACTCTCTCTCCCTCTCTCACACTCAGTCACTCTCTCTCCCTCTCTCTCTCGCACACATTCACTCTCTCTCCCTCTCTCTCTCACACACATTCACTCTCTCTCCCTCTCCCACTCAAAATCATGAATTCTCTCTCCCTCTCTCTCACACTCATTCACTCTCTCTCTCCCACGCATTCACTCTCTCTCCTTCTCTCTCATAAACAAATTCACTCTCTCTCCCTCTCTCTCTCACACACGTTCACTGTCTCTCCCTCTCTCACACACACACATTCACACTCTCTCCCTCCCTCTCACAAACATTCACTCTCTCTCCTTTCCTCTCACACACATTCTCTCTCTCCCTCTCCCACACACTCATTTGCTCTCTCTCCCTATCTCTCACACACGTTCACTGTCTCGCCCTCTCTCTCACACGCACATTCACTCTCTCTCACACACATTCACTCTCTCTCTCCCTCCCTCTCACGCACCTTCATTCTCTCTTTCTTTCTCTCTCACACATTCACCCTTGCTCTCCCTCTTTCTCATAGAACTTCACTCTCTCTCCCTCTCTCATACACAGTCACCCTCTCTCCCTCCCTTACACACATTCACTCTCTCTCCCTCTCCCTGCACACACATTCAATCTCTCTCCCCCTCTCACTCACACACACATTCAATTTCTCTCCCTCTCTCTCTCACACACGTTCACTGTCTCTCCCTCTCTCTCACACACACATTCACACTCTCTCTCTCCCTCTCACACACTTTCTCACACATATACACATATAACACTCAAATAATCTTTTCTTAGATTCAATGGTCACTGGTTGTCCCTTTGCTTATGGCAAGCTGTAACACAGTTTGCTGCTAAAGTTACACATTTTCTCTGTTCCCCTAATAGATATGGAAGTTTTTGGTGGTCATTCAAATTTTTGAATTCAGGGCATATTTTTATGAATTTTGGGTAGAAATTCCCCCTTATGTCCTGATAGTTTCCATAAGTTGTGAGGAAGTGCATCTCTGTCTCCACCACTCCCTGACTGCAGCGAGAGCATAGTCTGTCCTCTCTGGGCAGCCAGGTCGGCCTGTGTCTGCCGTTTTCGATGGCCAGGCTATGCTCACTAAGTCTGTACATTGTCAAGGTTTTTCTCATTTTGCAATCTTTTACCATGGTCGGGTAATCAGCCATGGTGTATTGTCTGTTTTGGGCCAAATAGCAATCAAGTATGTTTTGGGTTTTTGCCGTTTCTGTCCAATAGGTCAAATATTTTTCTTTCTGTTTAGTAATAATTGTGTTGGGTCGAATTCTGTGTGCTAGGATGTCACTGTCCAGTGGCTGATTATTATTAGCAATGTTACTAGTTACTTCACAGAGTCCCAGGACCAGTTGACCTCTCCCTCTCAAACACATTCACTCTCTCTCCTTCTCTCTCTCACACACATTCTTTCTCTCTCCCTCTCTCTCTCACACATTCTCTCTAGCTCTCACTCTTTCTCACAGTTTCACTCTTTCACCCTCTCTCTCTCTCTCATACTCATTCCCACTCTCTCCCTCTCTCTCGCTCACACATTCACTCTCTCTCTGTCTCTCACACACATACACTCTCTCCCTCTCACACACACACATTCATTCTCTCTCCCCCTCTGTCTCACACATATTCACTCTCTCCCTCTCACTCACACGCATTCACTCTCTCGCCCTCTCTCTCATACACATTCACTCCCGCTCGCTCTCTCTCACATTATTCACTCTCTCTCCATCTCTCTCACACACATTCTCTCTCTCTCCCTCTCCCTCTCACACACATTCATTCCCCAACCTCTCTCTAACACACATTCACTCTCTCTCCCTCTCTCAATCTCACACATTCACACTCCATCTCACTCCCTCTCACACACATTCTTTCTCTCTCCCTCTCTCTCACACACATTCACTCTCTCTCCCTCTCTCCCTCTCAAACATTCACTCTCTCTCCCTCTCTCTCACACTCATTCAATCTGTGCCCCTCTGTCTCTCGTACACATTCACTCTCTCCCTCTCACTCACACACATTCACTCTCTCTCCCTCTCTCTCTCACACCCATTCACTCTCTCTCCCTCTCTCTCACACTCATTTACTCTCTCTCCCTCTCTCTCTCACACTCATTCCCACTCTCTCTCTCACACATTCACTCTCTCTCCCTCTCTCAGACGCATTCACTCTCTCCCTCTCACTCACACACGTTCACTCTCTCTCCCTCTCTCTCTCACACACATTCACTCTCTCTCCCTCTCTCTCTCACGCATATTCACTCTCTCTCCCTCTCTCTCTCACACACAATCACTCACTCTCCCTCTCTCTCACACACATTCTCTCTCTCTCACTCTCCCTCTCACACATATTCACTCCCCCTACCCCTCTCTCACACACATTATATCTCTCTCCCTCTCTCACTCTCACACATTCACTCTCCGTCCCACTCCCTCTCTCACACACATTCACTCTCTCTTCCTCTCTCTCACAATCATTCACTCTCTCCCTCTCTCTCTCACACTCATTCACTCTCTGTCCCTCTCTCTCACACACCTTCACTCTCTCTCACTCCGTCTCCCACACATTCACTGTCTCTCCCTCTTTCTCACACACACATTCACTCTCTCTCCAGCTCTCTCACACACATTCACACTCTCTCCCTCTCTCTCTCACACACATCTGCTCCCTGTCCCACTCACACACACACATATTCACTCTCTCTCTCACTCATTCACTCTCTCTTCCACTCTCTCACACACATCCACTCTCTCCCCTTCTCTCAAACCCATCCACTCTCTCTCCCTCTCTCACACACATTCACTCTCTCTACCTCTCTCACACATTCACTCTCTCTCCCTCTCTCAATCATATACACTCTCTCTCCCTCTCTCTCTCACACATTCTTTCTCTCTCCCTCTCTCTCACATACATTCACTCTCTCTCATCCTCTCTCTCACACACATTCACTCTCTCTCCCTCTCTCTCTCACACACATTCACTCTCTCATCCTCTCTCTCACAAAGATTCACTCTCTCTCCATCCCTCTCTCACACATTCACTCTCTCTCCCTCTCTCACACACTCATCCATTTTCTCTCCCTCTCTTTCTCTCACACATTCACTCTCTCTCCCTCTCCCTCTCAGACACATTCACTCTCTCTCCCTCTCTCTCACACACCTTCACTCTCTCCCTTTCTCCGTTACACACTTTCTCTCTCTCTCCCCCTCTCTCTCACGCACACACTTTCTCTCTCTCTCACTGCCTCTCTCTCACACACGTTCAATCTCTCTTGCTCTCTCTCACACACATTCACTCTCTCTTGCTCTCTCTCACACACATTGTCTCTTTCTCTACTTCTTTCTCACACACCTTCACTCTCTCTCCCTCTCTCATACACATTCACCCTCTCTCCCTCTCTCTCACACATATTCACTCTCTCTCCCTCCCTCACACACATTCACTCTCTATCTGCTTCTCTCTCACACACCTTCAAACTCTCTCCCTCTCTCTCACGCACACATTCACTCTCTCCCCCTCTCCCTCTCAAACATTCACTCTCTCTCCCTCTCTCTCACACTCATTCACTCTCTTGTCCTCACTCTCTCACAGATATTCACTCTTTCTCCCTCTCTCTCAAACACATTCACTCTCTCTCCCTCTCCATCTCACAAACATTCAGTCTCTCTCCCACCCCCCACACACATTCATTTTCTCTCCCTCTCTCCAACACTCATTCCATCTCTCTCCCTCCATCTCCCTCTCACACACATTAACTCTCTCTCCCTCTCTCTCAAACACATACACTCTCTCTTCCTCTCTCTCACACATATAGAATCTGTTTCCCTCTTTCACACTCATTCATTCTCTGTCCCTCTCTCACACAAATTCACTCTCTATCTGCCTCTCTCTCACATACATTCACTCTATCTCCCTCTTTCTCACACACATTCACTCTCTCTCCCTTACTCAAACAATCATTCACTCTCTCCCTCTCTCTCACGCACATTCGCTCTCTCTTCCTCTCTCTCACACACATTCACTCTCTCTGCCTCCCTCACACACATTCACTCTTCACTCTCCCCCCCGCTCCCTGGGCAGACATTCATTCTCTCACACCCTCTCTCTCACACACACATTCACTCTCTCTCCCTCTCACACACATTCACTCTCGCTCACTCTCTCTCTCTCACATTCACTCTCCCTCCCTCTCCATCTCGCAAACATTCACTGTCTCTCCCTCTCTCACACTCATTCACTCTCTTGCCCTCGCTCTCTCACACTCATTCACTCTCTCTCCCTCTCTCTCACACATGCACTCTCTCTCCCTCTCTCTCTCACACCCATTCACTCTCTCTCCCTCTCTCTCACACTCATTTACTCTCTCTCCCTCTCTCTCTCACACTCATTCCCACTCTCTCTCTCACACATTCACTCTCTCTCCCTCTCTCAGACGCATTCACTCTCTCCCTCTCACTCACACACGTTCACTCTCTCTCCCTCTCTCTCACACACACATTCATTCTCTCCCTCTCTCTCTCACACATATTCACTCTCTCTCCCTCTCTCTCTCACACACAATCACTCACTCTCCCTCTCTCTCACATACATTCTCTCTCTCTCACTCTCCCTCTCACACATATTCACTCCCCCTACCCCTCTCTCACACACATTATATCTCTCTCCCTCTCTCACTCTCACACATTCACTCTCCGTCCCACTCCCTCTCTCACACACATTCACTCTCTCTCCCTCTCTCTCACAATCATTCACTCTCTCCCTCTCTCTCTCACACTCATTCACTCTCTCTCCCTCTCTCTCACACACCTTCACTCTCTCTCACTCCGTCTCCCACACATTCACTGTCTCTCCCTGTTTCTCACACACACATTCACTCTCTCTCCAGCTCTCTCACACACATTCACACTCTCTCCCTCTCTCTCTCACAGACATCTGCTCCCTGTCCCACTCACGCACACACATATTCACTCTCTCTCTCACTCATTCACTCTCTCTTCCACTCTCTCACACACATCCACTCTCTCCCCTTCTCTCAAACCCATCCACTCTCTCTCCCTCTCTCACACACATTCACTCTCTCTACCTCTCTCACACATTCACTCTCTCTCCCTCTCTCAATCATATACACTCTCTCTCCCTCTCTCTCTCACACATTCTTTCTCTCTCCCTCTCTCTCACACACATTCACTCTCTCTCATCCTCTCTCTCACACACATTCACTCTCTCTCCCTCTCTCTCTCACACACATTCACTCTCTCATCCTCTCTCTCACAAAGATTCACTCTCTCTCCATCCCTCTCTCACACATTCACTCTCTCTCCCTCTCTCACACACTCATCCATTTTCTCTCCCTCTCTTTCTCTCACACATTCACTCTCTCTCCCTCTCCCTCTCAGACACATTCACTCTCTCTCCCTCTCTCTCACACACCTTCACTCTCTCTCCCTTTCTCTCTCACACACTTTCTCTCTCTCTCCCCCTCTCTCTCACGCACACACTTTCTCTCTCTCTCACACACACATTCTCTCTCTCTGCCTCTCTCTCACACACGTTCAACCTCTCTTGCTCTCTCTCACCCACACATTCAGTTCAGTTCAGTTCAGTTCAAATGCTTTATTGGCATGAAAGTTTACAGAGAACCATATTGCCAAAGCTTACATAGCAAAAAGGTACAGTTTTCCAACATTCTGTAGGTGTCAATCGATTTGACATTTGTTGGGTATATACAATATTACTTTTAAACAATATTAATTTTAAACAGTATTTCTACTTCATTTGGTACGTTCAATATTAATTTTAAACAGTCTTACTTTTAAACAGTCCTCAGGTTGTGACATGTTGTTACATATTTAGCCCCAAGGTATGGTCTGTCTCCTTCTCCTAGGACTAATCTCAATTTTGACAGATCATCCAATTCTTTGAAATCTGGGGTTGTTTGGCTTAGCTTGTTGAATAATATGTTTCTTGATGTGTTGAATTTTTCGCATTTTAGGAGGAAATGCATTTCTGTTTCAACCTCGCCAGCCAGACATTGATCGCATATTCTATTCTCTCTAGGCTGCCAGGATTTCTTGTATCTGCCTTTTTCAATTTCCAGTTGGTGGTCGCTTAGTCTGTACCTGGTGAGGGTCTGTCTCTGTTTTGTGTCTCTGATGGTCGTGAGGTAGTCTGCCAGTTTATATTCTCTTTTTAGGGCCCGGTAACATTCTAATCTGCTTTGGCTTTCGGTTATTTTGTTCCAATGTTCCAGGTAGGTTTCTTTGCATTTTTTAATGATTTGGTTCACTCGGATTGGTGTTTGGACGGCTGTGTTGGTCTGCGGCTGGTCAGGGTCCGGCTGAGTACTTAGTTTCAGTAGCAGCTGGCTCAGGGGACTCTTTTCTGGGTTTAGCTCTTGGGTCTGAAAGGTTTTGAAATGAAGGGTGTCTGGGGAGCTAGATTTGAGGTGATTTAGGAAGTTTAGTGCTCGTTTTTGGATGTTTATTATCAGTGGGTATCTGCCTAGTTCGGCTCTGCATACATTCACTCTCTCTTGCTCTCTCTCACACACATTGTCACTTTCTCTACTTCTTTCTCACACACCTTCACTCTCTCTCCCTCTCTCATACACATTCACCCTCTCTCCCTTTCTCTCACACATATTCACTCTCTCTCCCTCCCTCACACACATTCACTCTCTATCTGCTTCTCTCTCACACACCTTCAAACTCTCTCCCTCTCTCTCACGCACACATTCACTCTCTCCCCCTCTCCCTCTCAAACATTCACTCTCTCTCCCTCTCTCTCACACTCATTCACTCTCTTGTCCTCACTCTCTCACAAATATTCACTCTTTCTCCCTCTCTCTCAAACACATTCACTCTCTCTCCCTCTCCATCTCACAAACATTCAGTCTCTCTCCCACCCCCCACACACATTCATTTTCTCTCCCTCTCTCCAACACTCATTCCATCTCTCTCCCTCCATCTCCCTCTCACACACATTAACTCTCTCTCGCTTTCCCACACATTCACTCTCTCTCCCTCTCTCACACACACATTCACTCTCTCTCCCTCTCTCTCATACATATTGACTCTCCATCAAACTCTATCACTCTCTCTCCCTCTCTCTCAAACACATACACTCTCTCTTCCTCTCTCTCACACATATAGAATCTGTTTCCCTCTTTCACACTCATTCATTCTCTGTCCCTCTCTCACACAAATTCACTCTCTATCTGCCTCTCTCTCACATACATTCACTCTATCTCCCTCTTTCTCACACACATTCACTCTCTCTCCCTTTCTCAAACAATCATTCACTCTCTCCCTCTCTCTCACGCACATTCGCTCTCTCTTCCTCTCTCTCACACACATTCACTCTCTCTGCCTCCCTCACACACATTCACTCTTCACTCTCCCCCCGCTCCCTGGGCAGACATTCAATCTCTCACACCCTCTCTCTCACACACACATTCACTCTCTCTCCCTCTCACACACATTCACTCTCGCTCACTCTCTCTCTCACACATTCACTCTCCCTCCCTCTCCATCTCGCAAACATTCACTGTCTCTCCCTCTCTCACACTCATTCACTCTCTTGCCCTCACTCTCTCACACTCATTCACTCTCTCTCCCTCTCTCTCACACATGCACTCTCTCTCCCTCTCTCTCTCACAAAGATTCACTCTCTCTCCCTCCCTATCACACACATTCACTCGCTCTCCCTCTCTCACACACTCATTCACTCTGTCTCTCTCACACATTCACTCTTTCTCACTCTCACACACATTCACTCTCTCTCCCTCTCTCTCACACACTTTCACTGTCTCTCCCTCGCTCACACACACATTCACTCTCTCTTCCTCTCTCTCACACATATTCACATATTCTCTCTTTCTCTCCCTCTCTCAGACTCATTCACTCTCTCTCCCTCTCTCTCACACACATTCAGTCTCTCTCCCTCCCTCACACACATTCACTCTCTCCCCTCTCCCTTCGTACACATTCAATCTCTCTCCCTCTCTCTCACACACAGATTCACTCTCTCTCCATCTCTCACACACACATTCACTCTCTCTCCTTCCCTCACACACATTCACTCTCTCCGCCTTTCCCTGCACACACATTCAATCTCTCTCCCCATCTCTCTCTCACACACATTCACTCTCTCTCCCGGTCCCTCTCACACACATTGACTCTTTATCCCTCTCTCACACACATTCAATCTCTCTCCCCCTCTCTCTCACACACACATTCACTCTGTCTCCTTCTCACTCTCACACACATTCATTCTCTCACCCTCTCTCACACACATTCACTCTCTCTCCTTCTCTCTCTCACACACATTCACTCTATCTACCTCTCTCTCTCACACACATTCTGTCTCTCTCCCTCTCTCTCACACAGTGCGAGCAAGCACTGAGTGCGTGTCAGCAGAGAGTGCTGTGAGTTTGGGTAAGTGTGAGAGTTCTTTAATTATTATTTCTCTTTAAATCATTCTTCATAAAATTACTTAAGCAGTTTAAGTAAAGGGGAAAAGTTAAATATTTGGGATTCTGTTGGTTTAAGAAGAGTAAAACAAGGTTACACTGCAGTAGGAGTAAATTGGCACAGCAGGCAGTGGAAACCAGTTTTCTAACCAATCGGCAGGGGTGACTCATTTGGCTGTAAACAAACAAACAGTACAATAAGACCAGTGCTAGTGCAAGCAAGCACTGAGTGCGAGTCAGCAGAGAGTGCTGTGAGTTTGGGTGAGTGTGAGTTAGGGTAAGTGGGGTGTTAGGTGCTCTTTTCCAACTTTAACTCTGTGGGTTGTATTTCATAAGGCCTTTCTGTTGCAGAGTGACTGTTGGTAAACCAATTAACTGGTGTAATTAGAGGGATTGATTTAATTTAAATCCAATTAATTAAAGGGGATACTAGCATCTAAAATCGGGCAGAGGGTGTCCATAACTAAAAATAAAAAGTTTAATTAATTACATAGAATGGAGCAGGTGATGTGTTACTGTTGCGAGATGTGGGAGCGGATGGACCCCCTTGAGGCTCACGGTGATTACGTCTGTGACAAGTGTCTGCTGCTACAGGAACTCCAGATCCGTGTTGCTGAGCTGGAGTCTGAGCATCAGCCACTGCGACACATCAGGGAGGGGGAGAAGTACCTGGACTCTATGTATCAAGAGGTGGTCACACCTATGAAGTTAATTAATTCAGATGTAGCCCATGGTCAGGGACAGGACGGTGTGACTACGAGTGAGGCAGGTACGGGGACCCAGGAGGTAGAGCTGGAGGAGCCGCAGCCCTTGCTCTTGTCCAACAGGTTCGAGGTTCTTACTCCCTGTGGGAACAGGAGCAGGGACTGCAGGGAGGATGAGCAACCTGGCCACAGCATCGTGGAGCAAGGGGCCATTCAAGAGGGGGGAGTAAATAGAAATGTTGTAGAGGTAGGGGATAGTATTATTAGGGGGATAGATAGAGTTCTCTGCAGCTGAGAGTGAGAGTCCCGACGGATGTGTTGCCTACCCGGTGCCAGGGTTAAGGACATCTCCTCTGGGCTGGAAAGAATCTTGCAGTGGGAGGGGGTGGATCCAGTTGTCGTGGTCCATCTTGGTACAAACGACGTAGCTAGGACGAGGAAGCCGGTTCTGTTAAAGGAGTATGAGCAGCTAGGGGTCAAACTTAAAAACAGAACTTCAAGGGTAACAACCTTTGGATTATTACCTGAGCCACGAGCGAATTTGTCTAGGACAAATAAAATTAGAGAGTTAATCGCGTGGCTCAAAGACTGGTGTGGGAGAAATGGGTTTTCCTTCCTCGGACACTGGCACCTGTACTGGGGCAGGAGGGAGCTGTTCCGTTGGGATGGGCTTCACTTGGCCAGTGCTGGGACTAGAGTCCTGGTGGATCATATAACTAGGGCTGTAGAGAGGGCTTTAAACTAACTAGTGGGGGGAGGTTCCTAGAGAGCAAATAATAACAATGACTACAGAGAAGGTCATAGACTTAGGTAGCAGTGGGGAAATTAAAAACCAGAGCGTGTCAGGAAGGGGCAGAAGTTATGGAATAAAAGGTAAAGTAATAAAAAGGGCAAAAGCAGGAACTAAGTGACACAAAACATATTTGAAAGTTCTCTATCTGAATGCGCGTAGCATTCGTAACAAAATTGACGAGTTAATGGCACAAGTATCTACATATGGGTATGATCTTGTGGCCATTACAGAAACATGGCTGCAGGGTGACAATGCCTGGGAATTAAACATACCAGGTTATTTAACGATCAGGTAGGACAGGCAGGAAGGAAGGGGAGGTGGGATGGCTATGTTAATAAAGGAAGGAATCACTGTAATACAGAGAAATGATATTGGGTCAAAAGATCAGGATAATGAAACAGTTTGGGTGGAGATAAGGAATAATAAGGGGAAAAAACACTAGTGGGCGTAGTCTATAGGCCTCCGAACAGTTGCAACTCTGTTGGACGGAGTGTCAATCAGGAAATAGTTGAGGCTTGTAATAAGGGAACATCTATAATTATGGGGGATTTTAACTATCATATTAATTGGACAAATCAAATTGGGCAGTGCTGCCTTGAGGATGAGTTCATTGAGTGTATTAGGGATGGGTTTCTTGAGCAGTATGTAACTGAACCGTCCAGGGGGCAATCAAACTTAGATCTGGTCCTGTGTTACGAGACAGGATTAATTAAAAATGTTCTAGTGAAGGATCCCCTTGGAATGAGTGACCATAACATGTTTGAATTCCACATTCAATTAGAGGGTGAGAAGGTTGGATCTCAAACAAGCGTGCTAAGATTGAATAAAGGAGACTATGAAGGTGTGAGAGCGGAATTGAGCAGAGTGGATTGGGAAAATAGATTAAAGGTTAAGACGATACATGATCAGTGGTGTTCATTTAAGGAGTTATTTTACAACTTCCAAAAAATATATACTCCACTGAGAAGAAAAGGGTGTAAAAGAAAAGACAGCTATCCGTGGCTATGTAAAGAAATTAAGGATAGTATTCGACTAAAAACAAGGTCATATAAGGTAGCCAAATCTAGTGGGAGGATAGAGGATTGGGAAAACTTTAAAAGACAGCAAAAAATAACAAAAAGATTGATTAAGAAAGGGAAGATAGATTATGAAAGTAAATTAGCAAAAAATATAAAAACAGATAGTAAGAGATTTTATAGTTATAAAAAAGAAAAAGGGTGGCTAAAGTAAATGTTGGTCCCTTAGAGGATGAGGCCGGGAAATTAATGGTGGGAAAAATGGAGATGGCAAAAACACTGAATGAATATTTTGTATCAGTCTTTACAGTAGAAGACACTAAGAATATCCCAACACTGTACAAACAGGGGGCTATAGGGGGGGAGGAGCTAAACACGATCAAAATCACTAAGGAAGTGGTACTCGGTAAAATAATGAGATTCAAGGCGGATAAATCACCTGGACCTGATGGCTTACATCCTAGGGTCTTGAGGGAAGTGGCGGTAGGGATTGTGGATGCATTAGTAATAATTTTCCAAAACTGCCTGGACTCAGCAAAGGCCCCGGCAGACTGGAAAACTACTAATGTCACACCCTTATTTAAAAAGGGCAGTAGACAGAAAGCTGGAAACTATAGACCGGTTAGCTTAACATCTGTGGTAGGTAAAATTTTGGAGTCAATTAATAAGGAGACAGTAACAGGACATTTGGACAATCGTAATTTAATAGGACAAAGTCAGCATGGTTATATGAAGGGGAAGTCATGTTTGACAAATTTGCTGTAGTTCTTTGAGGAAGTAACATATAGGGTGGATAAAGGGGTACCAGTGGACGTAGTGTAATTAGACTTCCAAAAATCATTTGACAAGGTGCTACACAAAAGATTATTGCTTAAGATAAAAAATCACGGGATTGGGGGTAATATACTGGCATGTATATAGGATTGGCTATCTAACAGAAGGCAGAGAGTCGGGATAAATGGTTCATTCTCAGACTGGCAATCATTAACTAGTGGTGTACCGCAGGGGTCAGTGCTGGGTCCCCAACTCTTTACAATCTATATTAACGATTTGGAGGAGGGGACCGAGTGTAACATACCAAAGTTTGCAGATGATACTAAGATGGGAGGGAAAGTAGTGAGTGAGGAGGACATAAAAAACCTGCAAGAGGACATAGACAGGCTAAGTAAGTGGGCAGAGATTTGGCAGATGGAATACAATACTGGAAAGTGTGAGGTTATGCACTTTGGCAGGAAAAATCGTAGAGCAAGTTATTATCTTAATGGCAAGAAACTGAAAAGTACTGAAGTTCAAAGGGATCTGGTGGTCCTGGTGCACGAAACTCAAAAGGTTAGTATGCAGGTGCAGCAAGTGATTAAGAAGGCCAATGGAATGTTGGCTTTCATTGCTCAGGGGATAGAATATGAAAATAGGGAGGTATTGCTTCAGTTGTACAAGGTATTGGTGAGACCGCACCTGGAATACTGCATACAGTTTTGGTGTCCATACTTAAGAAAAGACATACTTGCTCTCGAGTCAGTACAAAGAAGGCTCACTCGGTTAATCCCGGGGATGAGGGGGTGGTCATATGAGGAGAGGTTGAGTAGATTGGGACTCTACTCATTGGAGTTCAGAAGAATGAGAGGCGATCATATTGAAACATATAAGATTGTGAAGGGGTTGGATCGGGTGGATGCGGGGAGGATGTTCCCGATGATGGGTGAAACTAGAACTAGGGGGCATAGTCTTAAAATACGGGGCTGCTCTTTCAAAACTGGATGAGGAGGAATTACTTCACTCAGAGGGTGGTAGGTCCATAGAATATGCTGCCACAAAAAGCTGTAGAAGCTACATCATTGCATAAATTTAAAACAGAAATAGACAGTTTCCTAGAAGTAAAGGGAATTAAGGGTTACGGGGAGCGGGCAGGAATTTGGACATGAGTCTAGGTTCGGACCGGACATGGCCCTGTGGGTAGCGGAGCGGGCCCAGGTTCCATGTAGCCTGATCCTGCTCCTATTTTGTGTGTCTAACTCTGTTAGATTCAGGAGATGGTTCTGTGATAGTAGAATGGCGGTTAGGATTAGATCAGCCATGATCTTATTGAATGGCGGAGCAGGCTTGATGGGCCGATTGGCCTACTCCTGCTCCTATTTCTTATTGCTATATGTTCTTACACATTAACTCTCTCTCATCCGCTCTCACAAAGATTCACTCTCTCTCCCTCTCTCTCACACACATTCATTCTCTCTCCCTCTTTCTCTCAGAAACATTCACTCTCTCTCCCTCTCACTCACACTCATTCCCTCTCTCTCCCTCTCTCTCACACACACATTCTCTCTCTCTCCCTTTCTCTCACACACATTCATTCTCTCTCCCTCTTTCTCTCAGAAACATTCACTCTCTCTCCCTCTCACTCACACTCATTCACTCTCTCTCCCTCTCTCTCACACACACATTCCCTCTCTCTCCCTCTCTCTCACACATTATTTCTCTCTCCCTCTCCCTCACACACATTCACTCTCCCTCACCCTCTCTCTCACGCACATTCACTGTCTCTCCCACACACATTCACTCTCTCTCCCTCTCTGTCTCTCACATATTCACTCGCTCTCCATCTTTCTCAGACACATTCACTCACTCTCCCTCTCTCACAGTTTCTCTCTCTGTTACAGCTAACTTGGCAGTGATTGTGATCCTGTCCCGAGGAAGGTGCGGTCTCTCCAGATGTGTCACTTGGTACCTGGTGTCCATGGCGGTGACGGATCTCCTGCTCATTATCACCGCTGTGATATTAAACCGGATTGCTGTTATTTATTTCCCGTTCAGCTTCTTGTCCATCACTCCGGTCTGCAGTCTCAAACTTGCGCTAGTTTATGCAGTTATGGACAGTTCTGTCTGGTCAACAGTCGCTTTCACCTTTGATCGATATGTGGCCATTTGTTGCCAGAAGCTGAAAGTAAAATATTGCACCGAGAAAAGGGTGGCGGTGATCATAGGAACGGTCTGTGCAGTGAGCTGTTTAAAAAATACCTTCTTGTATTTTATATATGATCCTTTGTACACAATTAACAACATACCCTGGTTCTGCAGCATAAAATTAATATTCTATACCTCACCAGCATGGATCGCATTTGACTGGATTAGTCGCATTTTAACCCCGTGTCTCCCATTCATTCTGATTTTGCTGCTCAATGCTCTGACCATCAGACACATTTTAGCGGCCAATAGAGCTCGCAGGAGACTCCGGGCCCACAGCAATGGAGAGAATCAGAGTGACCCAGAGAAGGTGAAGAGAAGAAATTCCATCATTTTACTCTTCTGTATCTCGAGCAGTTTCATCCTGTTATATTTGTTGCATCTATTATCTTTCATTTATGTCAGGATTGCGAGCGTTACTTACTTCTTCGGTTCAAATTTTAAGGAATCAAATTTTATTCTGGAAGAAAGCGGATTTATGCTTCAGCTTTTGTGCTCCTGCATCAACCCGTTCATTTATGCAGGGACCCAGAGTAAATTCAGAGAGGAGTTAAAGAATGGGGTAAGATATCCACTGAGCCTAATGGTTAAATTATATAAATGATGAAAATAGTAAAGTGTATCATGAATTGTACCTTATGTTCCATGTTGTGCTCTTCTTGTCCGTGTCAGACACGGCCTCCCCTCCCAGATACACAGTCACTCACTCTAAGATCCTTACCCAATGTGAATTTATGAATTGATGAGGAACACTGCATCAGCGCACAATTCAGTGTTGTAATCTGTTCTCAGTTAGTTTCCAGTTCTCTTGCCGGTGCTGACTCAGGCCTGGTACATTGCCACCAGCCCCGACTGCCCTGGAGTATCTCTACATTCATGTGGAGTCCGACCTCTGATTTGTGATTGAATATCAAGTTTAATTGTTTAATGAAACGACCCAATGCCCCTCCTGGGAATGGTTTTGATCTTGAGGTTCGGATATGCTCTGAAATGGGAGCACGCACTGTCCCCATGCATTGTTCTCTGCTCACTGGGCACCACCCCACAGCCGCACTCCTGTGTCCATAAACACAGGAACAGAGGAATTGCTGAAGGGAAGAGACAAAGGACCATCCAGGTCACTTTCTGCTCTTTTCAGTGGCCAATTGGGACGACACCCCCAGTGTCATTAAGCACAATAAAATGAATCTAATGAACGTGCCCCGTTTGTAAAGGTGCAAAACAATAATCACCAAAATCATACAAATAGGAAACTTATCAAAATAAATGAGAATATTATCTTCACTATCGTTTATGCACTCCAGTCGAGTTTGTTTTTACCATCCTAGTAGACCCCCGACACACTGATATTGGAGTTGTAGCCTAGTCAAAGCAATCACTCTCTATCGATTATTCTACAACAGACCCAGACATGAGGTGAGGAAAACCCCAGTGGTGGAGAGCTTTAGGAACCATAGGACTACTGTCAATTCTTCCTCACAAGCACGCTGCACATGTCACATCTCTAATTACTCACACACTGTATCCCCAAGTGTTATACTAGGAATGATATCTATTTAATTTGCATTGTAGAAATCAACACTAACTGCTTCCACCGTCTCCCTAGGCATGCTGTCACATAGATTGACCACTCACGCAGCAGATTGGGTTTAAATTGACCCCCTTCAAGCGCAGGCTGTGTCCTCTGGTTCCACTGTCTGGACAAGGTGAAATAACTTGTCGTGCTCAACATTATCTGGTCCCTTTAGAATCCTAAATACAGCAATCAGATCACCTCTCGACATTTTCTTTTCCAGTGAGAACTTGCTTAATTTACAGATTCGCTCCTCACAATCCAATCACTCCACCTTCCAGCAATTCTGGTCACTCTCTTCTGGGTCCATTCAATAGCTGCAATACCCTGTGGTGTCCAGAGCTGCACACAGTATTCTGAGCCTGGTTGCACCAATGCTTTATACAGTGGGGTAGGATTACCTAGCTAACTCGGCTCAATATTGGCCTTTAATACTTCACAATGTCTGATTTGCTTTACTCATTGTTGTGATAGCTTCAAATTATTGTCAACTAGCTGGAGTGCCCGGCGGTGCCGAGGGTTTTTTGAGGGCGTGTTGTTATGAAAAAAGTAGAAATAATTTTTATATATATAAATGAGTTTGTCTGTCTGTGTGGGAAGGAGAGAGAGAGGGAAAGAGAGAGAGCGAGCCTGCAGGGAAGAGAGAGAGAGAGACTGGGGAGAGAAGAGAGAGACGGGGGAGAGAGAGAGAGACTGGGGGGAGATAGAGAGAGGGAAAGAGAGAGGTGGAGGGAGAGAGAGAGAGGAAAGGCGAGAGAGAGCGAGAGGGAAGGCGAGAGAGAGAGAGAGGGAAGGAGAGAGATAAAGGGGAAAGTGGTGGGGGAAAGGGGTGGGGGAAAGGGGTGTTGGGGGGAAAGGTGGTGTGTGGGGGGGAAAGGGGCAGGGTGAGGGGAAAGGGGTGGCTGTGGGGGGAAAGGGGTGTTGGGGGAATCGTGGTGTGTGGGGGGAAGGGGGAATGTTTGGGGGGGAAAGGGGGGGTGGGCGGGGAAGAGGAGTGTGTGGGGGGGAAAGGGGGTGTGTGTGGGTAGGAAAGGGGGTGTGGATGGGAAAGTGGGGTGTGGGGGAGGAAAGGGGCGTGTGGGTGGAGGAGGAACGGTGGGTGTGGGAGGAGGGGGAAAGCTGGGTGTGGGGGGAGGGGGAAAGTGGGGTGTGGGGCCTTGGTGACCCGGAGCACTGCTCACTTTTGGTCTGGCTCTTGGGCCACACGGTTGAAGCCGCGGGGAAGACTGGGTGCAGCGGCTCCCACTCCGGACCGTCGCAGTGGCTTGCCTGCGGCCTAGTCGAGGGGGGGAAAGACCGAGTTCCCACCCCGCCAGCCTTTACCAAGATGGCGGCAATGGTCTGGCCGGGCTCCGCCCCGCCCCGCCAGCCTTTACCAAGATGGCGGCGATGACTCTGCTCGGCTCCGCCCCGCCCGGCCAGCCTTTACCAAGATGGCGGCCATGGCTACGCTCGGCTCCGTCCCGCCCCCCCTTTATCAAGATGGGGGCGATCGCGGGCCGCTGGTTGGAATCGGGCCCAGTGGGATGGGCAGTGCCTAGCTCAGGCGTGGCTGGCGAGGAGAGGCCGAGGCTTTGAGGCCTGAGGCCTGCAGGCAGCTCATCCACCGCCGAGGGTGGGAAAGCCCGAGTCCCCTTTGCAAACGGATTTTTTTTCTTTTAAAACCAACTTTTTTTTGCTGTAAATCTATATTTAATATCATTTAATCTCCATCTGCGTCGTTTGTGGCATTGCCTTCAGTGGTAAATGTGTCAATACTTGTGCTGCCTTACTTTAGGAATTTATGTTAGTTTTCAAGTTAATTCAGGGGTTTAATTAATTTGGGTCGATTCCCATTTTATGCCACCACCTAGTGGATATTTGGTACCTAGCAAGTGCAGTAAAGCACAGTAAAGTGCAGTAATGTAAGTGCTGTAAAGTAAATTTCTGTATATCACAAGACCTGCAGCTCGACACATGGTCTGGGAAGTTATTATCTTGTTACGCTTCGGCCTTGGATGCTATTTGTCTGTAAGTACTTGAGAATGTTATCGATGATTAGTGTACACTATATTTTGCAGAAAATGTTTCGTTTGTAACCTTTCTCTGTAAGCAAACCTACACAACTAATGGTGAATTGCTCTCTCTCTGTGTCTAGCTGGTTAACTTGTAGCTGTATTTTGATGCACTATGTACAGGGCTAATTTAAAGTGAATGTAAGAAAATGCCTTTCAGTTCGTTAATGTATATTCACAGTAAGTTGTGTTTACACGTGTTTTGGTAAGTTACATGCCAAATGTACTGTGTTGCTCAGGCTTACCCAAGTTTGTGTATGCATATCAGTTATGTGCTTGTGTACTAATGTATGCTTCCACTTCTGTATTGCATTTCAGTTTCACATAAGAATCTTTCATAAAGTTTACAAGAAAAGTCAAGCCTTGTGATTTTTATGGGAAGATATCAAGTTGTTAGCTACCTGTTTAGCTCTGCATAGGAACGCGCTGCAAGGGCAGAATAGTGAAAAGACAACAGCACAGCGGGCTCAAGGAGAAGAAGATACCACCCAGCTACCATGACTCTATGCTCAGGAAGACAATATAACATAGAGGGCGTCGACCAGCCAACCGAGAAGCATGAGCCTCTTCGAGCAAATGATGCCAAGTCACAGTCCTCTAAAGCATCCTCTAGATCATCAAGGCGGTCCAGCAGACCATCGTCATCGACAGCTTCTGCAGCCACCAAGGCAAAAGCTGCCCAGGCTCAATTGTCCTTCGCTGAAAAAGAAGCTAGTGTGATGAAGCAGAGAGCTGACCTCGACGTTAGTCTCCACATGATCCAAAGCAAGAGAGCTGCTGCTGCCGCTGAAGCTGAAGCTGCAGCTTAAGAAGAAGGTGAGGAGAACGAAGGCGGGGAGCACAGCGATGAACCATATGTTCTAGATCAGTCCCTCAATCCAGTGCAACGTACAAGTGAGTATGTCCAACAACACTCCAAATTGTTCTTCAAGGAAACATAGAAGTATCTCGACGGAGGACCGGCTACACACCACAGTAACAAACAGCCTGTTTTCGGAGACACTGAGCTTAAAAGAGAAGAAACAAGTAAGACTTACCTGCAGAGACCTCCACAGCACTCGGCCAATCCAGCCAAGCAGTCCTTACCCGAGCCACAAGGTGCACAAGACCTCGCTAGGTACCTCATCCGCCAAGAATTGTTAAGATCAGGTCGTCTAGAATTTGATGACCATCCTGAAAATTATTGGTCATGGAAAGCGTGTTTCCTGAGTACCACCAAGGACTTTAATCTGTCAGCCAGAGAAGAACTAGATTTAATGCAAAGTGGCTCGGAGCTGAGTCGTCAGAACAGCCGAGGAGACTTCGCTCAGTGCACGTCCGCAATCCCACAGCAGGCCTCAACCTGGTTTGGCAACGTCTCGAAGGCTGTTATGGGGCACTAGAAGTCATTGAACACACACTGCTTAAGAAGATTGAGGACTTTCCAAAGCTAACCAACAAAGATAATGTCGAGCTCCGAGATCTGGATGACATTCTCCTCGAACTGGAGTGTGCTAAAGGAGAAGATTACCTGACAGGCCTCTCGTATTTGGATACAGCTCGTGGGGTAAACCCAATAGTGGAAAAGCTCCCCTACAACCTTCAAGAGAAATGGATAGCTAAGGGACCCAAGTACAAGGAGGACTACGGAGTGGCATTTCCTCCCATCTCTCTCTTCTCCAGGTTCGTCCAACAACAGGCAAAGGTGAGGAATAATCCAAGTTTCACTTTCTCCACCTCCAGCAGTTACGCTCCTTCGAGAACAGAGAAACCCACAAAGTACAGCAACAAAGCCTCTGTGAGCATGCACAAAACAGATGTTCCAGCCGAACCCTCAGTCAACCAATCCAGTTCTGCTGGGACTAAAGTGGATGACCCAGATCGTCAGTGTCCAATACACAAGAAGCCCTAGCCACTCAAAAAGTGTCGAAGCTTTAGAGGCAAGCATATTGATGAGCGCAAATCATACCTGAAAGAGAATCGCATCTGCTTCAGGTGTGGTGGGTCGACTGTGCACATGGCAAAAGACTGCAAGGCGACAATCAAGTGCTTCGAGTGCAACAGTGAAAAACACATCGCAGCCCTGCATCCAGGTCCTCCTCCTTCGACCACCGAGAGTGCTGCAGTTGACAACGAAGATAGCGGGGAGCAAAGCGAAAGCGCATCTTCCTCAGTCACCTCCAAGTGTACAGAGATTTGTGGAAATGCAAGCAGACCACGCTTATGCTCCAAAATCTGCTTGGTTAAAGCATATCCTGCAGGGAGAAAGGAGAAGGCAATCAAGATGTATGCAGTGCTTGATGAGCAATGTAACAAGTCTCTAGCGGAGACAGAATTCTTCAATCTCTTTGAAGTCAAGGCCAGCGCAGCTCCGTACATGCTAAAAACCTGTTCAGGAACAACAGCGATTACAGGTAGGAGATTCGGCAACTTCATGGTCGAGTCCATGGATGGGAAACGACAGCTTCACCTCCCCACCTTAATTGAGTGTGACATGATGCCAGATGATAGGACGGAAATTCCCTCCCCAGAGGTCGCACGCCATCAGCCCCATCTACAGCCAGTTGGCAACAAGATTCCAGCTGTGGACCCGGACGCGCCAATCCTCCTGCTCTTGGGAAGAGACATCTAAAGGGTGCACAAGGTGCGTGAGCAAATCAACGGGCCCCACAATGCTCCTTTAGCACAGAGGCTTGACCTGGGATGGGTCCTCGTGGGTAGAGTTTGCCTGGGAACAGTCCACAAACCAGCGGATGTCAACATCTATAAAGCAAACGTGTTGCACAACGGTCGCACATCCTTTCTCAGCCCAGGCCCAAACAGGATCCAGGTAAAGGAAGGCTACGATGGCGTGACGCAGCATCATAGGTCAACCTCCTCTTCCTGTGAGGAAGAGGCAGGCCTCACTGTGAGCACAGACAGCCTAAGATGCTCAGTGTTTGAAAGGTCCAAGGATGATGACAAGCCAGCACTATCCATGGACGACAAAGCTTTCCTAACCAT
This sequence comes from Somniosus microcephalus, assembly GCF_052327205.1. Classification (NCBI taxonomy): domain Eukaryota; kingdom Metazoa; phylum Chordata; class Chondrichthyes; order Squaliformes; family Somniosidae; genus Somniosus; species Somniosus microcephalus. The sequence continues at coordinate 126,560,351 of NC_140990.1, forward strand.
CATGGATCAGGAGGTTTACCAGGATGATGGACACAGCTGGGTGGCACCCTTACCATTTCACTCTACTAGACGCCGTCTTCCGAGTAACAGGGAACAAGCTATGAAGCGCCTCTGCTCACTCAGGAGAACACTGGAGTAAAGGCTAGAAATGAAGGGCCATTACATAGAGTTCATGCAGAAGATGCTGTACAGCGACCAAGCCGAGCCTGCTCCACCTCTGGAGGAATATAAAGAACACTGGTACCTGCCAACATTCGGTGTGTATCACCCACAAAACCCAGACCAGTTACGAGTTGTGTTCGATACAAGTGCTGAATGTGAAGGAGTGTCTCTTAACGATGTACTCCTCAGCGGCCCAGACTTGAACAACACCTTGTTGGGAGTTCTTCTGCGGTTCAGGAAAGAACCTGTAACCCTGACAGCAGATGTGCAGCAAATGTTTTATTGCTTCGTCGTCCGAGAAGACCACAGGGACTATCTCCACTACCTGTGGCATGAGGACAACGACATCCACAAGAATGTGGTGGAGTACAGGATGAAGGTCCACGTGATTGGAAACAGCCCTTCACGTGCTGTGGCCATCTACTGCATGAGGCGAGCCGCTCAGAAAGATGAGCAAGAATATGGCTCCGATGCGAAGCATTTCGTTGAGAGACAGTTCTATGTCGACGATGGTCTTACCTCGGGAACCACACCTGAAGAAGCAATAGATGTCCTGACAAGAACCAGAGCGATGTTGGCAGCGTCCAACCTGAGACTACACAAGGTAGCATCGAACAGTGGACAGGTGATGGAAGCCTTCCCTGCAGAGGACCGTGCTAAGGATCTGAAGGATTTGCACCTTGGAGTGGATCCTCTCCCCCTTCAACGGAGCCTGGGGCGCTCCTGGAACCTGGAAACAGACAGCTTCACATTCCTGGTGTCCCGTGAAGAAAGGCCATTCACACAGAGAGGTGTCCTGTCCACAGTCAACAGTTTGTATGACCCTTTGGGGTTCGTAGCTCCCATAAAAATGCAAGGACAAGCATTAGTACGGGAACTCTCATCTGATCAGAGTGAGTGGGATGCTCCACTCCTCCCAGAAAAAGAAGCAAAATGGAACCTATGGAAGGAGTACTTGAATGCACTCGAAGACCTGCACATAGAGAGGTGCTACATTCCAGTCTCGCTGTCATCAACACAGAGAAGAGAGCTGTGCATCTTTTCAGACGCTTCCACAGTAGCAATAGGAGCTGTGGCCTACTTGAGAGCAGCTGACACAGACGGGAAATACCATGTAGGATTCGTTATGGGGAAGTCCAAGTTGGCCCCTCGGCCTGCCCACACCATTCCATGTCTCGAGCTTTGTGCAGCTGTGTTGGCTGTTCAACTGTACGAGTTGATCAGCGACGAGATTGACATCGATGTGGGCGCCGTCAAGTTCTTCACGGACAGCAAGATTGTACTTGGTTACATCCACAACTCCACAAGAAGGTTTTATGTGTATGTTTCCAACCGGGTGACTCATATCAGACGATCCACCAGTGGTGCTACATCCTCACGGGCCTGAACCCTGCAGACCATGCTACCAGGTCTATACCAGCAGCACACCTACAGCAAAGCAGTTGGTTCTCGGGCCCCTCTTTCCTGTCTAATGTCAACACAGAGGAGACTCCTGAGTCCAATCCCTTCACCCTTGTGGAGCCTGAAGCTGATACTGAGATTCGGCCTGAAGTTACGACCCTGGTCACCAAAGCCTCAGAATCTCAGTTGGGCTCATAACGCTTCGAGCGATTCTCAAGCTGGACAACACTCTGCCGAACCACAGCCCGACTCATTCAAGTAGCAGCATCCGTCAAGGGGAATTCGGTCAACGTAGAATGCAAAGGATGGAAATGTTCTAAAGAAGTATCCAGCACAAGTGAGCTTTCACAAGCCAAAGGTGTGATCATTCGCTCCGTCCAGCATGATGTCTTCAAGGAGGAATTCAAATGTCTTGAAGAGGGACAGACATTCTCCAAGCAAAGCCAAATCAAAAAGCTCAACCCAGTTACAGATGAAGATGGCTTGCTTCGGGTCGGAGGGCGCATATCATCTGCAGACTCATCAAGAGAAGAAAAGCACCCTCTGATCATCCTGCGCAAACATCACATTGCCACACTACTCGTGAGATACTATCATGAGCAAGTGGCTCACCAAGGACGACACGTAACAGAAGGAGCTATCCGAGCAGCCGGATACTGGATAATCAGGAGCAAACGTCTGGTTTCTTCCGTTATCCGCAAGTGTGTTACCAGCCGCAAGCTACGAGGGAGGTTAGAGGACCAAAAGATGGCAGACTTGCCCGCCTACAGACTCACTCCAGAGCCTCCATCCACCAGCGTGGGCCTTGACGTCTTTGGGCCAAGTACCATCATGACGTGTCTCACAAGAGAAGGTAGTTCAGGCAGCAAATGCTGGGCGGTGCTCTTTACGTGCCTGTCTACCAGAGCTGTGCACATTGAGCTTTTTGAATCCATGTCAACAGACAGCTTTATCAATGCCCTGAGGAGGTTTTTCTCAATCCGTGGTCCAGCCAAACTTCTCCGCTCCGACAGAGGGACTAACTTCGTGGGTGCCTGTAAGGAGTTGGCCATCCACACGGACGATGCAGCGGTAGGAAGCCACCTCCAAAAGAAAGGATGCACGTGGGTGTTTAACCCCCTGCATAATCCCACATGGATGGTTCATGGGAGAGGCTCATCGGTGCTGCCAGGCGTATTCTGGATGCTATGCTGCTTCGGACGGGACCTACTCGTCTCACACATGACGTCTTGAGCACCCTCATGGCTGAAGTCATGGCGATCATGAATGCAAGACCCCTGGTGCCGGTGTCCACCAACCCAGACATGTCTGCAGTCCTCAGCCCAGCGATCCTCCTGACTCAAAAGATGAGTGCTATTTCAGCCCCCTCTGGAAACTTCGACATGGCTGAGCTGCACGGGAAGCAGTGGAAGCAAGTCCAGTGTCTTGCAGACACTTTTTGGAAGAGATGGAGAGCAGAGTATTTGTCCACCCTACAGAGCCATAGGAAATGGACAGAAGACAAGCCAAATGTCAAAGTGGGAGATGTTGTCTTGCTGAAAGACAGCCAAGCACACAGAAATGAATGGCCAGTGGGACTGGTTGTAAAAACTCTGCCAAGCAGGGACAAGAGGGTCCGCAAGGTGGAGGTGAAGATTGTCAAGGAGGGGACTGTGAAAGTGTTTCTGAGGCCAGTCTCAGAGATCATAGTCCTCCTTTCTGAAGAAACCTAGAGAAAGGATTCTGAGTATGTTTGCAGCCAAAGGACGTTTTCTTTAGGTACTATTTTGTATCTGTAGTGGTACAATGGAATTGTACCAAGCGGGGAGTGTGCTGCCTTCCTTTAGGAATTTATGTTAGTTTTCCAGATAATTCAGGGGTTTGAGTAATTTGGGTCGATTTCCATTGTGTGCCGCCAGCTAGTGGATATTTGGTACCTAGCAAGTGCAGTAAAGCGCAGTAAAGTGCAGTAAAGCGCAGTAAAGTGCAGTAAAGAAAACTACTGTATATCACAGACCTGCAGCCACACATGGTCTGGGAAGTTATATTATTGTCACGCTCCAGCCTAGGACACTATTTGTCTGTAAGTACTTGAGAGTGTTATAGATGATTAGTGTACACTATATTTTGCAGAAAATGTTTAGTTTGTAACTTTTCTCTGTAAGCAAACTTACACAGCTAGCCGTGAAGTGCTCGCTCTCTGTCTAGCTGGTTAACTTGTAGCTGTATTTTGATGCACTATGTACAGGGCTAATTTAAAGTGAATGCCTTTCACTTTGCTAAATGTATATTCACAGTTAGCTGCGTTTCCACGTGTTTTGGTAAGGTACATGCCAAATGTACTGTGTTGCTCAGGCGTACCTAAATTTGTGTATGCATATCAGTTATGTGCTTGTATACTAATGTGTGCTTCCATTTCTGTATTGTATTTCAGTTTCACAGTAAGTATCTTTCAGTAAATTTTACAAGAAAAGTCAAGCCTTGTGATTTTTATGGGAAGATATCAAGTTGTTAGCTACCTGTCTAGCTCTGCATAGGAACGCGTTGCAAGGGCAGAATAGTCAGTAAGAATACATGCGGTCAGATAATACATTGGTCAGCAAGGACACATGGGGCTGATAATTCAGTGGTCAGTAAGGATACATTGGGACTGATAATCAATGGTCAATAAGGATGCATCGGGCTGATAATACAATGGTCAGGAAGGATGCATGGTGTCGGATAATACAATGGTCAGAAAGGATATATGGGGACGGATAATACAATGGTCAGTAAGGATATATGGGGACTGATAATACAATGGTTAGTAAGGATACATGGGGACTGATATTACATTGTTCTGTAAGGATACATGGGGGCTGATAATACAATGGTAAGTGTGGTTAAATGGGGACTGATAATACAATAATCAGGAAGGATACATGGGGGCTGGTAATACAATGGTCTTTAAGGCTACATGGGGCTGATAATACCACGTTCAGTAAGGATTAATGGGGATTGATAATACCATGGTCAGTAAAGCTACATGGGGACTGATAATACAATGGTTAGTAAGGATACATGGGGACTGATTTTATAATGTTCAGTAAGGATACACGGGGGCTGATAAAACAATGGTCAGTAAAGATACATGGGGACTGATAATACAATGGTCAGTAAGGATACATTGGGACTGATAATCCAATGGTTAGTAAGGATACATGGGGACTGATAATTCAATGTTCAGTAAGGATACATGGGGGCTGATAATACAATGGTCAGTAAGGGCACATGGGGACTGATACTTCAACAATCAGTAAGGTTACATGGGGGCTGATAATACCACATTCAGTAAGTATACATGCGATTGATAATACAATGGTCAGTAAGGCTACATCGTGACTGCTAATTCAGTGCTCAGAAAGTTTAAATGGAGACTGATAATAAAATAGTCAGAAAGGTTACATTGGGGTGACAATACAAGGTCAGTAATGATACATGGGGACTGATAATACAATGGTCAGTAAGGTTACATGGGGACTGATAATACAATTGTCAGTGACGATACATGGGGACTAATAATGCAGCAGGCAGTAAGGATAAATGGGGACTGATAATGCAATGGTCAGTAAGAATACATGTGGTCGGATAATACAATGGTCAGCAAGGATACATTGGCTGATAAAGCAGAGGTCAGTAAGGATACATTGGGACTGATAATCAATGGTGAATAAGGATGCATCGTGCTGATAATACAATGGTCAGGAAGGATACATGGTGCATGGTAATGCAATGGTCAGAGAGGATATATGGGGACTGATAATACAATGGTCAGTAAGGATATATGGGGACTGATAATACAATGGTTCGAAAGGATACATGGGGACTGATTTTACAATGTTCAGTAAGGATACGTGGGGGCTGATAATACAATGGTCAGTAAGGATACATGGGGACTGATAATGCAGTGGTCAGTAAGGATACATTGGGATCGATAATCCAGTGGTTAGTAAGGATACATGGGGACTGATAATACAATGGTCAGTAAGGATACATTGGGACTGATTATCCAATGGTCAGTAAGGATATATGGGGACTGATAATACGATCGTTAGCAAGCATACATGGGGAATGATATTACATTGTTCAGTAAGGACACATGGTGGCTGATAATACAATGGTCAGCATGGATACATGGGGACTGATAATACAATAATCAGTAAGGATACATGGGGGCTGATAATACAATGGTCTGTAAGGCTACATGGGGACTGACAATACCACGTTCTGTAAGGATACATGGGTATTGATAATACAATGGTCAGTAAGGCTATATCGTGACTAATAATTCAGTGCTCTGAAAGGATAAATGGAAACTGATAATAAAATAGTCAGGAAGGTTATATGGGGGTGACAATACAATGGTCAGTAAGGATACATGTGGACTGATAATGCAATGGTCAGTAAGAACACATGGGGACTGATTATAAAATGATCACTAAGGATACATGGGGACTGATAATCCAAAGATTAGAAAGGATACATGGGAACTGGTAATACAATGGTCAGTAAGGATACATTGGATGGATAATCCAATGGTTAGTAAGGATACATGGGGACTGATTATACAATTGTCAGTTACGATACATGGGGACTAAAATTGCAAAAGACAGTAAGGATAAATGGGGACTGATAATGCAATGGTCAGTAAGAATACATGTGATCAGATAATACAATGGCCAGCAAGGATACTATGGGCTGATAATGCAGTGGTCAGTAAGAATACATTGGGACTGATTATCAATGGTCAATAAGGATGCATCGGGCTGATTATACAATGGTCAGGAAGGATGCATGGTGTCTGATAATACAATGGTCAGAAAGTATATATGGGGACTGATAATACAATGGTCAGTAAGGATACATTGGGACTGATAATACAATGGTTAGTAAGCGTACATGGGGACTGATATTACATTGTTCAGTAAGGATACATGGGGGCTGATGATACAATGGTCAGTAAGGGCACATGGGGACTGATAATACAATAATCAGTAAGGATACATGGGGGCTGATAATAACACGTTCAGTAAGGATACATAGGGAATGATAATACAATGGTCAGTAAGGCTACATCGTGACTGATAATTCAGTGCTCAGAAAGGTTAAATGGAGACTGGTAATAAAATAGTCAGAAAGGTTATATGGGGGTGACAATACAATGGTCAGTAAGGATACATGGGGACTGATAATGCAATGGTCAGTAAGAACACATGGGGACTGATAATAAAATGATCACTAAGGATACATGGGGACTGATAATACAATTGTCGGTGATGATACATGGGGACTAATAATGCAACAGTCAGTAAGGATACATGGGGACTGATACTGCAATGGTCAGTTAAAATACATGTGGTCGGATAATACAATGGCCAGCAAGGATACATGGGGCTGATAATGCAGTGGTCAGTAATCATACATTGGGACTGATAATCAATGCTCAGTAAGGATGCATCGGGCTGATAATACAATGTTCAGGAAAGATACATGGTGACTGATAATCCAATGTTAAGTAAGGACACATGGGGACTGATTATACAATGTTCAGTAAGGATACATGGGGGCTGATAATACAATGGTCAGTAAGGGCACATGGGGACTGATAATACAATAATCAGTAAGGATAAATGGGGCTGATAATACCACGTTCAGTAAGGATACATGGGGATTGATAGTACAATGGTCAGTAAGGCTACATCTTGACTGATAATTCCGTGCTCAGAACGGTTAAATGGCGACTGATAATAAAATAGTCAGAAAGGTTACATGGGGTTGACAATACAATGGTCAGTAATGATAGATGTGGACTGATAATACAATGGTCAATAAGGATACATGGGGACTGATAATACAATTGTCAGCGACGATGCATGGGGACTAATAATGCAACAGACAGTAAGGATAAATGGGGACTGATAATGCAACGGTCAGTTAGAATACATGTGGTCAGATAATACAATGGTCAGCAAGGATACATGGGGCCGATAATGCAGTGGTCAGTAAGGATACATTGGGACTGATAATCAATGGTCAATAAGGATGCATCGGGCTGATGATACAATGGTCAGGATGGATTCATGGTGTCTGATAATACAATGGTCAGAAAGGATATATGGGGACTGATAATACAATGGTTAGTAAGGATACATGGGGACTGATAATACATTGTTCAGTAAGGTTACATGGGGGCTGATAATACAATGGTCAGTATGGATACATGCGGACTGATAATACAATAACCAGTAAGGATACATGGGGGCTGATAATACAATGGTCTGCAAGGCTACGTGGGGACTGAAAATACCACGTTCAGTAAGGATACATGGGGATTGATAATACAATGGTCAGTAAGGCTGCATGGGGACTGATAATACAATGGTTATTAAGGATACATGGGGACTGGTTTTATAATGTTCAGTAATGATACACGGGGGCTGATAATACAATGGTCAGTAAAGATACATGGGGACTGATATTACAATGGTCAGCATGGATACATTGGGACTGATAATCCTATGGTTAGTAAGGATTCATGGGGACTGATATTACAATGTTCAGTAAGGATACATGGGGGCTGATAATACAATGGTCAATAAGGGCACATGGGGACTTATAATTCAACAATCAGTAAGGGGCCTGATAATAACACGTTCAGTAAGGATACATGGGGATTGATAATATAATGGTCAGTAAAGCTACATCGTGACTGATAATTCAGTGCTCAGAAAGGTAAAATGGAGACTGATAACAAAATAGTCAGAAAGGGTACATGGGGGTGACAATACAATGGTCAGTAATGTTACATGGGGACTGATAATACAATGGTCAGTAAGGATACATGGGGACTGAAAATGCAATGATCAGTAAGAATACATGTGCTCAGATAATGCAATGGTCAGCAAGGATACATGGGGCTGATCATGCAGTGGCCAATAAGGATACATTGTATCTGATAATCAATGGTCAAAGAGGATGCATTGGGCTGATAATACAATGGTCAGGAAGGATGCATGGTGTCTGATAATACAATGCTCAGAAAGGATATATGGGGACTGATATTACATTGTTCAGTAAGGATACATGGGGTCTGATAATACAATCGTCAGTATGGATACATGGGGACTGATAATACAATAATCCGTAAGGATTCATGGGGGCTGATAATACAATGGTCTGTAAGGCTACATGGGGACAGATAATACCACGTTCAGTAAGGATACATGGGGATTGATAATACAATGGTCAGTAAGGCTACATCGTGACTGATAATTCAGTGCTCAGAAAGGATAAAAGGGGACTGATAATAAAATAGTCAGAAAGGTTACATGGGGTGACAATACAATGGTCAGTAAGGATACATGGGGACTGATAATGCAATGGTCAGTAATGATATTGGGGACTGATAATACAATTTTCAGTGACGATACATGGGTACCAATCATGCAACAGTCAGTAAGGCTGCATGGGGACTGATCCTGCAATGGTCAGTAAGAATATATGTGGTCGGGTAAGCAATAGCCAGCAAGGCTATTTGGGGCTGATAATGCAGTGGTCAGTAAGGATACATTGGGACTGATAATCAATGGTCAATAAGGAGGCACCGGGCTGATAATACAATGGTCAGGAAGGGTACCTGGTGTCTGATAATACAACGGTCAGAAAGGATATATGGGGACTGATATTTCAATGGTCAGTAAGGATATATGGGGACTGATAATACAATGGTTAGAAAGGATACATGGGGACTGATTTTACAATGTTCGGTAAGGATACATGGGTGTTGATATTACAATGGTCAGTAAGGATACATGGGGACTGATAATACAATGTTCAGGAAGGATACATTGGGACCGATAATCCAATGGTTCATAAGGATACATGGGGACTGATAATGCAATGGTCAGTAAGGATACATTGGGACAGATAACCCAATGGTTAGTAAGGACATATGGAGACTGATAATACAATGGTTAGTAAGCATACATGGGGACTGATATTACATTGATCATTAAATATACATGGGGGCCGATAATACAATGGTCAATATGGTTACATGGGGACTGATAATACAATAATCAGTAAGGATACATGGGGGCTGATAATACAATGGTCTGTAAGGCTACCTGGGGAATGATAATACCACGTTCACTAAGGATACATGGAGATTGATAATACCATGGTCAGTAAGGCTACATCGTGACTGATAATTCAGTGCTCAGTAAGGATACATGGGGACTGATAATGCAATGGTCATTAAGAACCCATGGGGATTGATAATACAATGGTCAGTAAGGATACATGGGGACTGATAATGCAATTGTCAGTGACGATACATGGGGACTATTAATGCAACAGTCAGTAAGGATACAAGGGGACTGATACTGCAATGGTCAGTAAGAATAAATGTGGTCGGATAGTACAATTCCCAGGAAGGATACATGGGGCTGATAATGTAGTGATCAGTAAGGATACATTGGGACTGATAATCAATGGTCAATAAGGATGCATCGGGCTGATAATACAATGTTCAGTAAGGATACATTGGGACTGCTAATCCAATGGTTAGTACGGATACTTGGGGACTGATTATACAATGTTCAGTAAGGATACATGGGGGATGATAATACAATGGTCAGTAAGGGCACATGGGGACTGATAATACAATAATCATTAAGGATACATGGAGGCTGATAATACAATGGTCTGTAAGGATCCATGGGGACTGATATTACATTGTTCAGTAAGGATACATGGGGGCTGGTAATACAATGGTCAGTAAAGATACATTGAGTCTCATAATCCAAAGATTAGAAAGGATACATGGGAACTGATAATACAATGGTCAGTAAAGATACACTGGGACGGATAATCCAGTGGTTAGTAAGGATATATGGGGACTGATTATACAATTGTCAGTTACGATACATGGGGCCTAAAATTGCAACAGACAGTAAGGATAAATGGGGACTGATAATGCAATGGTCAGTAAGAATACATGTGGTCGGATAATACAATGGCCAGCAAGGATACTATGGGCTGATAATGCAGTGGTCAGTAAGGGTACATTGGGACTGATAATCAATGGTCAATAAGGATGCATCGGGCTGATAATACAATGGTCAAGAAGGATGCATGGTGTCTGATAATACAATGGTCAGAAAGGATATATGGGGACTGATAATATAATGGTCAGTAAGGATATATGGGGACTGATAATACGATGGTTAGTAAGCATACATGGGGACTGATATTTCATTGTTCATTAAGGATACATGGGGGCTGATAATACAATGGTCAATATGGATACATGGGGACTGATAATACAATAATCAGTAAGGATACATGGGGGCTGATAATACAATGGTCTGTAAGGCTACATGAGGACTGATAGTACCACGTTCAGTAAGGATACATGGAGATTGATAATACATTGGTCAGTAAGGCTACATCGTGACTGATAATTCAGTGCTCAGAAAGGATAAATGGGGACTGCTAATGAAATAGTCAGAAATGTTACATTGTGGTGGCAATACAATGGTCAATAAGGATACATGGGGACTGATAATGCAATGGTCAGTAAGAACACATGGGGATTGATAATACAATGGTCAGTATGGATACATGGGGACTGATAATACAATTGTTAGTGACGCTACCTGGGGACTAATAATGCAACAGTCAGTAAGGATACATGGGGACAGATACTGCAATGGTCAGTAAGAATACATGTGGTCCGATAATATAATGGTCAGCAAAAATTCATGAGGCTAATAATGCAGTGATCAGTAAGGATATATTGGGACTGATAATCAGTGGTCAATAAGGAAGCATCGGGCTGATAATACAATGGTCAGGAAGGATGCATGTTGTCTCATAATACAATGGTCAGAAATGATATATGGGGACTGATAATGCAATGGTCAGTAAAGATACATGGTGACTGGTTTTACAATGTTCAGTAAGGATACATGGGGTCTGATAATACAATGGTCAGTGAGGATACATGGGGACTGATAATGTAATGGTCAGTGAGGATACGTGGGGACTGATAAAACAATGGTTTATAAGGCTACATGGGGACTGATTTTACAATATTCAGTAAGGATACATGGGGACTGATAATATAATGGTCATTAATGGTACATTGGGACTGATAATCTAATGTTTAGTAAGGATACATGGGAACTGATTATACAATGTTCACTAAGGTTACATAGCGGCTGATAATACAATGGTCAGTAAGGATACATGGGGATTGATAATACAATGGTCAGTAAGGCTACTTTGTGACTGTTAATACAATGGTCAATATGGCTGCATGGGGACTGATAATACAACGTTCAGTAAGGATACATGGGGACTGATAATAAAATTGTCAATAAGGATAAATGGGGACTATTAATACAATGGTCAGTAAGGATCAATGGAGACTGTTAATACAATGGTCAGTCAGGATCAATGGAGACTGTTAATACAATGGTCAGTAAGGCTACATCGTGACTGATAATACAATGATCAGTAAGTTTGCATGGGGACTGATAATACAATGGTCAGTAAGGATACATGGGGACTGATAATAAAATTGTCGGTAAGGATATATGGGGACTGATAATACAATAGTGATTAAGGCTACATTGGGAATGATAATACAATGGTCGGTATGTATAATTGGTGGCCCGTGCAGTACCGACATTGAAGTTTCTCGATATAAGGCCGTATTGATTCTTTTCCTCAAAGCTGGGAAACGGGAGGGAAGTGGAGTGGAGGGAGGACAGCAGAGGATAGGGGAGGATAGTAGAGAAGAAAGGAGAGGAGGGATGGAAGTGATGATTCACTTGCCGTATAATAGGTGTGGATTACTACCCAGATAATCTGTTTTTTATTACTGTTTTCTAACAGTTAGTGCAATCCTAACATCCTTTCATGTCTTCAGTGGAAGTACATTCTGTAAATTTGAACACTAGAAGCGGATTACTATTCGATGTAAGTCTTAGAAAAACAATGGTTGGAGACACACTCTAAACATCTCTCTGTCCTGGATCACAATTCAGGCCAGACAGAAGAGATGAAAGATCCTTCCCTCTTAATGAGGACTGGATGATTTAATCAGTTGCCCACCGTGTGTGTGTGTGTTTAATCGCCGATGTTTGAGATTTAATCTGGCCAAGACAGTGCAGCCTTCTCATCGTGGGGAATTTGGTGGTGCAGTGGGCTCTGCAATATCCTTTTACCTCTGATGTACCTTCAACTATTCACCTGCGACAGAACAAAGAGGCTGTTGGGCCCAACCAGTCGGTCTTGGTGTTGATCCTCCACATGAGCGGCAGTCCTAAACTCAATGTCCTGCCATGTTCCCAACTCCCTTCATCACCGTTCATTCCTCCACCAAATTAACCTCTTCTTCAGTGCTTAAATGGCCTCTGTTTCATTCATTGACTCTGGTAGTACATTCTGCAGCCTCACAATCCTCTGTGTAAGCACTTTCTCCTGCTTATAATTACAGCCCAAATTTTCAAGTGCCTCTGCGTCCATGTATTATCACACACCAGGCCCCATCCCAGTGACCCTGCGTCGTACCCTCTCCAAGACCTCAGCAACATTGCTATAGTGTAGAGCCTATAATGGCCGACCATCTCCAGCACAGCTGCTGGATTTCATAGGATCACCTTTCCAGTTAATCCGCAATTAGTTCATCCGGAGCCATTTTGCACATTTGTTATCATGGGGAAGGTGGAAACTCTTCATGCTGGGCCGTTGACTCCTGCACACAATGAGGGGACATGCCCAAGGTCACCAGTGACGTGTCAGCAGCTGGCAAGATATTTGCATATTTAAATTTGCATTCTGAAGTTGGAAATAAGGCATTAGGCCATTGGCACTCTGATCGATTGACCGCTGGTTCAGCGCTGTAATGTTACACAGTTTCAGCTTTTATTTCACTGCTATGTTCAATTTATCCTGAGATATGAATAGAAAATTGACAGCACACCGTCTTTTGCTGTTTTTTCATTTTTACATGGTGTAGGTTTTCCATACAGAGATTGTCCTAACTTCAGAAAGAATTCCAATCGTAGACTTGGAATCATCATTGACTTTGTTCATTTGTCTCACAGGTGTGGCGTGTGAAGCTGATTTCAAACCATCCGCTCTGTCGTTAGTGGTTGATGAAGGAGGAAATGTAACAATGTGGTGTAAATATGAAGATGTCACAACCACGTACAGGCATTGGTTGGCACAGCGAACATAGCAAATGCCAGCTTGGCTCATCACAGGGTTTGATGCCAAATACATGGCAGGCAGATTCTCCATTAACATCCATCGTGTGAAACTATTAATCACAGGTGTAAAAGTCGGAGACACTGCGGTTTACCAGTGTGCGCAGGAACACACAGTGCAATAGTCACAGGGAAAGTCTGCACAATAAAACAGCTTGGCCGCAACATTCAAATGTAACCTTTCATTGCACAGTACGTGTTAAGGAATTGCTCAGGATGAAAGAAAAAAAGAAAGAAAGAAGAAGGAAAGAAAGAAAGAAAGAAAGAAGGAAAGATTTAGACTTTGCTCACCTTGTGCTCAGAGAGCTAAATACATGTTGTTTGTTTTACATTCTTGAAGAGAGAAGGTAGTTATTAATGGCAGTGGTTCTGTGTGTGGACCTGTAAATAATGAAGTTACGTAAGTGATGGGACTATGATCTTCACCATCTTTAGCAATGATCTGGAAGAAGACATCAGGGTGGACATCCTTTTAAATCCGAGATGATACAAGGAATTGTGTTTGTGTTAAGACTTTAGATGAGTGAAATAAATTACAGGCAGATCTAAATGGGGCGGGGGAATGAGCCCACATATGGCAGACGTAACTAAATATCAATAAATGTAGCGTGAATCACGTGGGTAGGGCCAATGCCAGTCACGTGTACACCAGGGAGGGTTGTATCCTGTAGGATAATGCCCTGAGTTTTATAGGGCCTGGGCTACTCACTTGTACACCAGGCTGTGTTATCTGCTCAAGACTGCTAAGCGGGCAGAGGCCCTGGATGGTATAAGGGCAGTGCTAGTCACGTCATTTGGATTATTTTATATTCGTTTTTATGGGATCTGGGCGTCGATGGCAAGGCCAGCATTTGATTGCCCATCCCTAATTGCTCTTGAGAAGGTGGTGGTGAGCCACATTCTTGAACTGCTGCAGTCCGTGTGCTGAAGCTACTCCCACAGTGCTGTTAGGTAGGGAGTTCCAGGATTTTGACCCAGCAATGTTGAAGGTTCGGCGATATACTTCTAAGTCAGGATGGTGTGTGACTTGGAGGGGAGCTTGGAGATGATGGTGTTCTCATGCGCTTGCTGCCCTTGTCATTCTAGGTGGAAGAGGCCGCGGGTTTGGAAGGTGCTGCCGAAGACGCCTCGGCGAGTTTCTGCAGTGCATCTTGTAGATGGTACACACTGCAGCCACGGTACACTGGTGGTGCAAGGAGTGAATATTTAAGGTGCTAGAGGGTGTGCCAATCAAGCGGGCTGCTTTGTCCTGGATGGTGTCGAGCTTCTTGAGTGTTGTTGGAGCTGCTCTCATCCAGGCAAGTGGAGAGTATTGCATCGCTCTCCTTACTTCTGCCTTGCAGATGGTAGAAAGTCTTTGGGGAGTCAGGAGGTGCGACACTCGCTGTAGAATACCTAGCCTCTGACCTACTCTTGTTGTCACAGAATTTCTGTGTCTGGTCCAGCTAATTTTCTGGTCAATGGTGACCCCCCAGGATGTTGATGGTGGGGGATTTGGTGATTGAAATGGCATTGAATGTCAAAGGGCGGTGGGTAGATTCTCGCTTGTTGGAGATAGCCATTGCTTGGCACTTCTTTGGGGCCAGTGATACCTGCCACTTATCAGCCCAGGCCTCAACCTCGTCCAGGCCTTGTTGCATGCGGGCATGGGCTGCTTCATTATCTGAGGAGTTGTGAATGGCACTGAACACTATGCAGTCATCAGCGAACATCTCCATTTCTGACCTTATGTTGGAGGTAAATTCAATGATGAAGCAGGTGAAGATGTTTGGGCCTAGGACACTGCCCTGAGGAACTCCTGCAGCGATGTCCTGGGGCTGCGACGACATACCTTCAATCACCATAATCATCTGCCTTTGTGCTAGGTATGAATCCAGCCACTTGAGAGTTTTTCCCCCGAGTCCCATTGACTTCAGTTTTACTAGGGCTCCTTCATGCCACAAACAGTCAAGGGCAGTCACTCTCACCTCCACTCTGGAATTCAGCTCCATTATCCATGTTTCGACCAAGGCTGTACTGAGGTCGGCAGCTGCGTGATCTTGGCAGAACCCAAACTGAGCATCAGTGAGCAGGTTATTGGTGAGTAAGTGCCGCTTGATAGCACTCTCGATGACACCTTCCATCGCATTGCTGAAGATTGAGAGTAGACTGATGGGGCAGTAGTTTGCCGGATTGGATTTGTCCTGCTTTTTGTGGACAGGACACACCTGCGCAACTTTCCACATTGTCAGATAGATGCAAGTGTTGTAGCTGGCTGGAGGCGCAGCTAGTTCTGGAGCACAATTCTTCAGCACGATAGCCGGGATGTTGCCGGGGCCCATAGCCTTTGCTGTATCCAGTGCGCTCAGCCATTTCTTCATATCATGTGGAGTGAATCGAATTGTCTGAAGACATGCTTCTGTGATGGTGGGGATCGCAGTTGGAGGCCGGTATAAACCATCCACTAGGCACTTCTTGCTGAAGATGGTTGCAAACGCTTCAGCCTTGACTTTTGCACTCACGTGCTGGGCACCACCATCACTGAGGATGGGAAAATTAATGGAGCCTCCTCCTCCCATTAGTTGTTTAATGGTCCACCACCATTCACGACTGGATGTGGCAGAACTGCAGAGCTTTGATCTGATCCATTGATTGTGGGATCGCTTAGCCCTGTCTATAGCATGCTACTTCCGCATTTTATCAGGAATGTAGTGCTCTGTTGCAGCTTCCTAAGTTGGCACCTCACTTTTAGGTATGCCTGGTGCTGCTCCTGGCATGTTATTCTACATTGCTTATTGAACCAGGGTTGTTCAACTGGCTTGATGGTTATGGTAGAGTGAGGGATATGCCGGGCAAAGGAGTGACAGATTGTGGTGGAATACAATTCTGCTGCAGCCGATGGCCCACAGCGTCATGTGCATGCCCAGTTTTGAACTCCTAGGTCTGTTCTGAATCTATCCCATTTCGGTCAGTGGTAGTGCCAAACAACACGATGGATGGTTTCCTCAGTGTGAAGACTTAGGTCAGTGGTAGTGCCACACAACAAGATGGATGGTTTCCTCAGTGTGAAGACTATTCTTTCTGAGGAATATTATTATTTCCTCATCCTTTAAATAGGTTCCTACAACGAGAGACTGTGCCAGATTTTAAAATTCACTTCGTTTACTAACGATAAAAGTTTTATCGTAAAGCACACTGACCAACCATAAAGAACAGAGCACGTCAGCCCTGCCCCCAAAACTTACTGTGCGTTATTTTAATAAGACATCGTGAAAATCGCTTCTCCAAGCCTGTCTCACTCCAGGAGCTCGAATGCCGCTGTCTTTCCTTTTTTCCTTCTTTCTAACTAATACAAGCATGGCATGTGTCTTACAGTATATCCTTTCGGTCTATGGTTCTCTTTCTGCTGAATGCAACCGTATTTCATGTTTTACAAAAAGCAATTTGTTTCAGTTTGCCAAAGAGAGATAAACTGAGTGCATCTTCAACAGAGTGTAAAGTTGGAAAATCGGTGAGATGGAACTCTGGTAATTTGTGCGTGAGTAGGTCCCTGTCTGAAATTTAGTTTAGCATTTGGAATTTAACATAGAAATTTAAAACTGTATAAAAAAACTGCAAATTAGTCATGAATTAACAGAGACTGTCAGTTATTTGATAACAGTTGACAGCTTTAAGTGAGTACCTGAATAGGGGGTAATGTCTGTTAGCAGGAAGCTCAGTGAGCACTTGTAGCCTGGCTGTGGCTCGAAAAGTTGTATAAAAGTAAACAGTTATCTGCTGACGCAACAAATGGATGTACAGAGTTGTCATAAACGGAGTGCATCATACACAGAGTGTAAACGTGGGAATTTGGTGAGAGTGGGAGTTCAGTGCAGAGGAGGAAGCAGGCGCTGCTTTTGCCTCCAAAACTTGTAGTGGTTCATAGAACTGGTGACTATTTAATTTAATCTACCTATAACTTAAGTTAGATCAAGTAATTAGTTAAAAACTGGGAACTATAAGCTAAGTTGATTAAATATATAAAAATAATTAATTAAATTAAAAAAACAAGGGTTGATAGGGATGACAGTGCAGGAGGTGTGCCGCAACTGCAGCATGTGGGTGTTTGTGGGAGCATCGCGATTCCGGACAACCAAATCTGCAGTAAGTGTCTGCATCTCGAGGAACTTCAGCTCAGAGATGTTGGGCTGTACTCTGAGTTGCAGACAATGCGGGGTATCAGGGAGGGGGAGAGTTACCTGGACACGTTGATCCAGGAAGCAGTCACACCACTTAGGATAGGAAGTGGTGTAGGTCTGGTTAGTGGTCATGGACAGCAGGGTGTGACTGCAAATCAGACAGGTGAGGCGACCTTCAGGTGAAGTGATGGAGGAGCCTCGGCCTTTGCCAGAATCCAACAAGTACATCGTTTTGCGGCCTGTATGGATGAGGGCAAAGTCTGCAGAGTGGATGAGCAAATTGACCACGGCACTGTGATAAAGGAGGCCATTCAAGTGGGGGAGTGAAAAGAAATGTGGTAGAATTAGGGAACAGTATATTCAGGGAGATAGATACAGTTCTCTGCAGCTGCGACTGGGAGTTCCAAAGGTTTTGTTGCCTGCCAGCGTTAAGGATATCTCCTAATGGCCGGAGAAGAAATTGGAGTGGGATGGGAAGGATGCAGTTGTCGTGGTCCACGAAGGGACCAATAACACAGGTAGAACTAGGAATAAGGTTCTGCTGAGAGTGTTTGAGGAGCTAGGGTCCAAATTAATAAGCAGAACCTCAAAGGTAATAACCACTGGTGTGTTACCTGAGCCACACCCAGATTGGCATATGGTGAAACAGATCATAGAGTTAAATGCGTGACTCAAAGTGTGGTATGGGAGGCAATCGTTTCTATTCAGGGGCACTGGCACCAGTACTGGGAAAAGAGGGAGCTGCTCCGTTGTGACAGGCTCCAGTTTAACCAGGCTGTGACCAATGTTCTGGTGAATCAAATAACTAAGGCTCCAGATATAAGAACATAGGAACATAAGAAATATGTGCAGGAGTAGGCCATTCGGCACTTCGAGCCTTCTCCGCCATTCAGTAAGACCATGGCTGATCTTCTACCTCATCTCCACTTTCCTGAACTATCCCCATATACCTTGATTCCATTAATTCGGCTTTAACCTAAAAGGGGGAGGAGTCAACTGAAGGGTAATTTATAAATCTAAAGGGAAAAGTCAAAGCTGTAAAGCGATGTGGCTAAAGATACATGGAGTGTGACAGGAAGGGAGAGGGAGTTTAATGATAATATTGCATCAGTGAATAAGGCCAAATCAGGGAAAAATGGAAAAAGTTAAAATTAAAAGAACTTTATCTGAATGCAATAAGCATTCCTAACAAGATAAAGGAATTAATGGCACAAATAAAGAAAAATGGGTTTGATCGATAGCTGTTACAAAGAATTGGATGCATGGTGACCAAGGTAGGGATCTAAATATTTCAGTGTATGTGACCTTTCAAAAAGAAAGACGAAATGGAAAAGAAGTGGGTGTAGCCCTGATAATAAAGGTCGACAGAAGAACAGTAGTATGGAAGGAACTTGGCTCAGAAGAGCAGGAATTAGAAACAGTATGGGTGGAAAAAAGAAATAACAAAAGACAGAAAACAATGGTGGGCGTATTTTGTAGGCCCCCTTTCAGTAACTATCCTGTTGTACAGAGTATTATTCAAGAAATAAGAGGAGCTTGTAACAAAAGTAATGCAATAATCGTGGGGGACTTTAATCTTCATATAGACTGGACAAATCAAATTGACAAAAGTAGTTTCGAGGACGAGTTCATGGAATATGTTCGAAACACTTTCCTAGAACAATATGTCGTGGAACCAACCAGGGAAGAGGATATTTTATATGTTGTCTTTTGCAATCTCATAGTAAGGCATCCGCTGTGGAACAGTGATCATAATATGAAACAATACACATTGAGTTCCAGAGTGATGCACTTACATATGAAACTAGAGTATTCATTTTAAATAAAGCCAATTACAAAGGTATGAGGGCGAGGTAACTAAGGTAGATTGGAACAATAGCTAAAGTAATGATGGTAGATAAGCAATGGCGAAAATTTAAAGAAATACTTCATAATTCTCAATGAATGTACATTTCAGTGAGAAATAAAAACATCACGTGAAAAGTGATCCATCCGTGGCTAACTAATGAGGTTAAGGATATTATTAGATCAAAAGAAGACGTTTTTAACGTTGACAAGAAGAGTAGCAAGCCTGAAGTTTGGGACAGTTTTAAAAACCAGCAAAAGATGACCAAAATTTGATAACGAGGGAGAAAATAGAATGAGAATAAACTAGCAATTGCTATCAAAACGGATTTTAAGAGTTTCTAAAAGTATATAAAAAGGAAGAGAGTAGCGAAACTAAACGTGGCTCCCTTAGAGGCCAAGACAGTAGAAATTATAATGAAGAATCAGAAAATGTCAGAGATGTTAAACAAATATGTTGTATCTGTCTTCGCAGCAGCAGACACAGAAAGATACCAGAAATAGTGTGGAGCCTATGGTGTAAAGACAGTGAGAAAATTAAAGTAGTTAATATCAGTAAAGAAAAGGCACTGGATAAATTAATGGAACTAAAATCCGACAAATTCCGTGGACCTGATGTTTACATCATAGGGTCCTCAAAGATGTCGCTGCAGAAATATTGAATGCATTAGTATTGATCTTCCAAAATTCCCTAGATTCTGGAACGGTCCCAGTGGATTGGACAGCAACAAAGTTTGCCCCACTACTCGAGAAAGGAGGGAGAGAGAAGACGAGGAACTACATGCCAGTTAGCCTGACAAAATTCATCGGGAAAATGCTGGAATCCATTATTAAGGAAGTGGTAACAGAGCACTTAGAAAATCATAATATGATTAGCCAGAGTCAACATGGTTTTGTGAAAGGGAAATCGTGTTTGACAAATCTATTAGATATTTTTGAGGACATGGCTAGCAGGGTGGATAAACCCTTCATCTAAGTCATTAATATAGAGTGTAGATATATGAGGGACCAGCACTGATAATTGTGGCACTCTGCTACTTTCAGCCTGCCAATCTGAAAACGAACTGTTTATGCCTACTCTTAGTTTGCTATTCTTTAACCAATCCTCTATCCAGGCTAATATATTACCCTCAAAAGTCAATTTATTCACTTTGGTAGGAAGAATAGAACAACAGAATATTTTTAAATGTTGATAAATTATTAAATGTTGGTATTCAGAGGGAGTTGGCTGTTATTGTACAAGAAACAGATAAAGTTAACATGCAGGTGCAGCAAGCAATTAGGAAGGCAAATGGCATGTTGGCCTTTATTGCAAGGGTGTCCCATCCTCTGTCATCGAATTAAAGTATGCAGACGATGCTTCCATCTGCGCTCACTTGGAGTTCGAACTCCAAACCATTGTCAACACCTTCACCAAAGCATACGAGAGAATGGGCCTTACACTAATCATCCGTTAGGCAAAGGTCCTCTACCAACCTGTCCCCGCCACACAGTACTGCCCCCCCCGATTATCAAAATCCATGACAAGGCCTTGGACAACGTGGAGCACTTTCCATATCTCAGAAGCCTGCTGTCAACAAGGGCAGATGTCGACGACGAAGTCCAACACCGCCTTCAGTGTGCTAGTGCAGCCTCCGGTCGCCTGGGGAAGAGAGTGTTTGAAGACTAGGACCTCAACCCCGGCACTAAGCTCATGGTCTACAGAGAATCAGTGATCTCCACCCTGCTGTATGCCTCAGAGACATGGACCATGTACAGCAGGCACCTCAAAGCACTGGAGAGGGACCAGCAACGCTGCCTCCACAAGATCCTGCAAATCCATTGGCAGGATAGGTGCACCAACGTCAGTGTTCTTGCTCAGGCCAACATCCCCAGAATCAAAGCTTTGACCGTGCTCAATCAGCTCCGATGGACGGGTCACATTGGCTGCATGCCCCATACGAGACTCACAAAACAAGCGCTCTACTCAGAGTTCCAACATGGCAAGAGAGCCGCAGCTGGGCAGGGGAAACGCTTCAAGGAGACCCTCAAAGCCTCCTTGAAAATGTATAACATCCCCACCAACACCTGGGAATCCCTGGCCCAAGACCCCACAAAGTGGACGAGAAGCATCCGGGAAGGCACCGAACACCTCGTCTCTCTTTGCTGGGAGCAAGCAGAATCCAAGCACAGGCAGCACAAGGAGCGCATGTCAACCTAAGCACCCCACCCACCCGCCCCTTCAACCACCGTCTGCCCCACCTGTGACAGAGACTGTAAATCCCGCATTGGACTCATCAGTCACCTGCAAACTCATTTTTTATGTGGAAGCAAGCCATCCTTGGTTCCGAGGGACTGCCTTAGAAGAGAATAAGTTTGGACTACATCAGTAAGGAAGCCTTGCTACAATTTTACAGGGCCTTGGTGAGGCCATGCCTGAAGTAATGTGTACAGTTCTGAGCTCCGTATCTAAGAAAGGATATATTTGCGGTATATGGAGTGCAACGAAACTACACTAGTTTGAGTCTTGGGATGGGATGATTGTCCTATGAGGAGAGATTGAGTCGATTGGGCCTATACTCTTTGGTACTTAAAAGAATGAGAGGTGATGTCATTAAAACATTCAAGGTTCTGAAGGGGATTGACAGGATAAATGCTGGGAAGTGCTTCCCCTGGTTGGAGAGTCTCGAACTAGGGGGCATAGTTTCTGGATAAGGGGTCGGCCATTTAAGACTGAGATGAGTAGAAATTTATTCATTCAGAGGGTTGTCAATCTACGGAATGCTCTAGCCGAGACGACTGTGGATGCTCAATCATTGACTATGAACAAGGCTGAGACCAATAGACATTTTTACTCAAATGAAATCAAGGGGCATGATGATCGGGCGGATAATTGGCTTTGCGGTCGAAGATCAGGCATCAATTTTTTGAATGGCATAGCAGGCTCGAGGGGCCATATGGCCTACACTTACATAGGAATATAGGAACAGGGATAGGCCATTCAGCCCCTCGAGCCTGCTCCGAAATTCAGTGAAATTATGGCTGATATGCGACCTAACTCATTGAAGCCAAATTTGGCCCATATCACTCAATACCCTTGGTTAACAAAAAGCTATCAATCTTTAGATAAAATTACATAGAAGCATAGAAACATAGAAGACAGGAGCAGGAGTAGGCCATTCGGCCCCTCGAGACTGCTCCGCCATTCAATGCGATCATGGCTGATCATCCAAGTTCAGTACCCGGCCCCTGCTTTCTCCCCAAACCCTTTATACCTTTAGCCTTAAGAAATGTATCCAAATCCTTCTTGAATATATTTAATGAACTGGCCTCCACCGCCTTCTGTGGCAGACAGTTCCACAGGTTCACGGCTCCCTGGGAGAAGAAATGCCTCCTTATTTCTGTCCTAAATGGATTATCCTCATCCTTAGACTGTGTCCCCTGGTTCGGGGCTCCCCAACCATCGGGAACAACCTTCCTGCATCTAGTCTGTCCAGTCCTGTCAGAATTTTATAAGTTTCAATGAGATCAGCACTCATTCTTCTAAACTCCAGCGAGTAAAAGCCCAATCGACTCAAACTCTCCTCATACATCATTTCTGCCATCCCAGGTATCAGCCTGGTGAATCTTCGCTGAACTCCTTCCATGGCAAGAACATTCTTCCACAGATAAGGCGACTAAAACTGCACACAAAATTCAAGATGTGGTCTCACCAAGGCCATGTACAACTGCAGGAAGACATCCTTGTCCTGTACTCAAACCCTCTCGTTACGAAGGCCAACATACCATTTGCCTTCTTAACTGCCTGCTGCACCTGCATGCTTACCTTCAGCGACTGGTGCACAAAGACACCCAGGTCTCGTTGCACTTCCACTTCTCCGAATCTATTGCCATTTAGATAATAACCTGCCTTCCTGTTTTTGCCACCAATGTGGATAACCTCACATTTATCCACGTTATATTGCATCTGCCATGTTTCTGCCCAACCACCCAACCTGTCCAAATCAACCTGGAGTTTTTCGACATCCTCCTCACAGCACACACTCCCACCCAACTTAGTGTCGTCTGCAAATTTGGAGATATTACCTCTAGTTCCCTTGTCTAGTTCATTAATATATATTGTGAATAGCTGGGGTCCAAGGACCGATCCCTGCGGTACCCCACTAGTCACTGCCTGCCACTTGGAAAAAGACCTGTTTATTCCAACACTTTGCTTTCTGTCTGCCAACCAGTTCTCTATCCAAGTCAATACCTTGCCCCCAATCCCATGTGCCTTAACTTTACACGCTAATCATTTCTGCAGGACATTATCGAAGGCCTTCTGAATGACCAGATACACCACATCCACTTGTTCTCCCTTATCTAATTTACCAGTTACATCCTCAAAAAATTCCAGTATGTTAGTCAAGCACGATTTACCTTTTTTGAATCTATGTTGACTTTGTCCAATCCTGTCACTGTTTTCCAAGTGCTCTGCTATTACATCTTGTATAATGGGCACTAGCATTTTCCCCACTACTGATATCAGGCTTACCAGTCTGTAATTCCCCGTTTTTTTTCTACCACCTTTTTTGAATAGTGGGGTAACATTAGCTACCCTCCAATCCATGGGTACTGTTCCAGATTCCATCGAATGTTGGAAGATGATCAGCAATGCATCTACTATTTCTAGGGCCACTTCCCTAAGCATGTAGATTATCAGGCCCTGGGGAATTATCGCCTTCAATCCCATCAATTTCCCTAACAACATTTCCCTACAAATACTGATTTCTTTCAGTTGCTCCCTTTCATCAGACCCTATGTTCCCAGCATCTCCAGGAGGTTATTTGTGTCCTCCTTTGTGAAGACAGATCCAAAATATGATTGAGTTGGTCTGCCATTTCTTTGTTCTACGTTATAAATTCCCCAGATTCTGACTGCAAGGGACCTATGCTTGACTTCACCAAACTTTTTCTCTTCACATATCTATTGTAAGGTTCGCAAAATTTCGGCAGCCCCCGAAGATTGAGTATTGAGACGCACCAACCAAAGGGAAAAGTCCATGAGGTTAAACTTGTGG
Organism: Somniosus microcephalus; assembly: GCF_052327205.1. Classification (NCBI taxonomy): domain Eukaryota; kingdom Metazoa; phylum Chordata; class Chondrichthyes; order Squaliformes; family Somniosidae; genus Somniosus; species Somniosus microcephalus. The sequence continues at coordinate 126,585,250 of NC_140990.1, forward strand.
GCCCGAATTAGAAAGAGTGGCACCAGGAGGGGAACCAATCCTCCCAGGCTAAGTTCAACTGTTACGGGTGTGGGAAGGACAGCCACTGGTGCAAGGATTGTAGAAATCCCTGGAAAGACAACAAGGGAAAGAATCCCACAGCTCCAGTCCAAAAGGTAGAGACAGGAATTACCCCTGCCTCGGTCGAGTCACTATTGGAGGCAATGCGGTATTTTCTCACTGGCCAGTGGAGGGTAGTGGCCACCACCGGTGCTTTGACCCCGTCTGCCCCATCCCACTCCCAGCAATGACTAGATCCAGCGCAGCCTGTCGACCTGTGTCACCGCGAAAACGCTGAGGGGAGCAGGCCCTATGTTAAGATGGGGGTGAAGACGGTGCAGGGGAGATATTCGGTGGACACTGGAGCTTCCAGCAGGTTGGTCCATTCGGAAGACCCGACCAATTCACACCGGTCTAACAAGGTCCCATTTAGCTTAATGGGACCCACAGGGAACGAGCAGGCTGGGGAAAGATCAAAAACTTTGGCCATAGGTTTAGGGTCGCTCCATACCACATGGGAGGTTAACCACAAAACCGACGAGGTGGCCAAGCAGGGGGACAGGGAAGGAGAGTTCTGGGACCCCTGTAGAACAGGCTCGGTAGCAGCAATCTGGGACAAGTGTGGCTCACAGGGGATAGCTTTGACCACAGACCAAAAGCAGGTCCAAGCCCAAGATCCCGCCTTTAAGGCCGCCCTGGTAAGGAGAAATAATTTAGAACAGGGTTACTGGCGGGCTGCTAGTTATATTAAATTGGGGGAAGGCCGATTTTAATATGATAAGGCAGGATCTGGCCAAATTGGACTGGGAGCAGCTACTTATAGGAAAATCCGCATCAAAACAGTGGGAGACTTTCAGAAGGGAAATAGAGAGAGTACAACGCCAACATGTTACTGTAAAGGTCAAGGGTGGGACCAACAAGCAAAGGGAACCTTGGATGACAAGGGATATACAAAAATGCATTAGAAATAAAAGGGGGGCTTTTGGCAGTTACAAAAGACTAAAGACGGAAGAAGCCCTAGAGGAGTATAAAAAATGCAGGGGCATACTTAAAAAAGAAATTAGGAGGGCGAGGAGGGGCCATGAAATAACACTGGCAAGCAAAATAAAGGAAAATCCTAAGATGTTTTATAAGTATATTAAGGGCAAGAGGATAACCAGGGAAAGGTTAGGGCCCATTAGGGACCAAAGTGGCAATCTGTGTGTAGAGCCAGATGATGTAGGCGGGGTTTTAAATGAATTTTTTGCATCTGTGTTCACTATGGAGAAAGACGATGCAGACATAGAAATCGGGCAAGGGGGCTGTGACATACTTGAACATATTAGCATCGAGAGGGAGGAGGTGCTAGCGGTTTTAGCAGGCCAAAAAGTGGATAAATCCCCAGGCCCAGACGAGATGTATCCCAGGCTGCTGTGGGAGGCAAAGGAGGAGATTGCAGGGGCTCTGACACAAATTTTCAGAACCTCTCTGGCCACAGGGGATGTACCAGAGGACTGGAGAACAGCTAACGTAGTACCATTATTCAAGAAGGGTAGCAGGGATAAACCAGGGAATTACAGGCCAGTCAGCCTAACATCTGTGGTAGGGAAATTATTGGAAAAAATTCTGAGGGACAAAATTAGTCTCCACTTGGAGAGGCAAGGATTAATCGGGGATAGTCAGCATGGCTTTGTCAAGGGTAAATCATGTCTGACAAATCTGATTGAATTTTTCGAGGGGGTGACTAGGGGGGTGGATGAGGGAAATGCTGTGGATGTGGTTTACATGGACTTCAGTAAAGCTTTTGACAAAGTCCCGCATAGGAGACTGGTCAAGAAGGTAAGAGCCCATGGGATCCAGGGTGCCTTGGCGCGTTGGATCCTAAACTGGCTGAGTGGCAGGAGGCAGAGGGTGATGGTCGAAGGTTGCTTTTGTGACTGGAAGCCTGTGTCCAGTGGGGTACCTCAGGGATCGGTGCTGGGTCCCTTGTTGTTTGTGATCTACATAAATGATTTGGATGAGAATGTAAAAGGTATGATCAGTAAGTTCGCAGATGACACGAAAATTGGTGGGGTGGTAAATTGTGAGGAGGAAAGCCTCAGGCTACAGGACGATATAAACGGGTTGGTCAGATGGGCGGAAAAGTGGCAAATGGAATTTAACCCTGAAAAGTGCGAGGTGATGCATTTTGGACGGACAAATAAGGCAAGGGAATACACAATGAGTGGTAGGACCCTAGGAAGTACAGAGGGTCAGAGGGACCTTGGTGTACATGTACATAGATCCCTGAAGGCAGCGGAACAGGTAGATAAGGTGGTTAAAAAGGCATATGGGATACTTGCCTTCATTAGCCGAGGCATAGAATATAAGAGCAGGGAGGTTATGATGGAACTGTACAAAACGCTGGTGAGGCCACAGCTGGAGTACTGTGTGCAGTTCTGGTCGCCTCACTATAGGAAGGATGTGATTGCTTTGGAGAGGGTGCAGAGAAGATTCACCAGGATGTTACCTGGGATGGAGCGCCTCAGCTATGAAGAGAGGCTGGACAGGCTGGGGTTGTTTTCCTTGGAGCAAAGAAGGCTGAGGGGGGACCTGATTGAGGTGTACAAAATGATGAGGGGCATAGATAGGGTAGACAAAGAGGAACTTTTCCCCTTAGTAGGGGGGTCAATGACAAGGGGGCATTGATTCAGGGTAAGGGGCAGGAGATTTAGAGGGGATTTGAGGAGGAACTTTTTCACCCAGAGGGTGGTTGGAATGTGGAACTCAATGCCTGAAAGGGTGGTAGAGGCAGGAACCCTCACAACATTCAAGAAGCATTTGGATGAGCACTTGAAATGCCATTGCATACAAGGCTATGGACCAAATGCTGGAAAATGGGATTAGACTGGACAGGGATGGATGGGCGGCGCAGACACGATGGGCCGAAGGGCCTCTTTCTGTGCTGTAAACCTCTATGACTCTATGAAAGTAAGTTGTTTAAACCCAAAAAGAAAGAGCAGCCAGTCGGGACAAGGTCTGAGGTTAGAAATCCTCAGCCCGCAGCGGGTACAAGCCCACAGGCTGCACAGGCAGGCGCTGTGGCTTGTATTCGGGGAGGAACCATTCTGCCCACTGTTCAGGACACTCCCCCTCTCTTATGGGACTCCATGGAGGAGCCTGAACCAGGTTTTAAACATGAAGGGGAAGACTCTCAGCCACCGGCAGCCGGTGGCGAGAGATGGGCCGTCCCCAGCCCAGGTTTAGGAAGGGAGGGTCCCGAGGGAGAAGGTCCCCAGCCAGCAAAGACTGTGACCCGAGCTAAGGGTTCGCTCGCCAGGGTAGCCCCACCAGCGACACTCCCTAGGAGGTCTCTTTGGGTACCCCAGCCCAGGAAAGTATGGTCACCAACCTTCCAGTGGAAAAGGGTGGCCTCACGAGTCAGGGAGAAGCCAAAAGACAGAGGTCCCCAACCAGCATCCAAAAGCAGCGAGGGACTGGAAGTAGGGATCAGTGCAGCCACGTCGCAGGGAGCAGCCTGTAGCAGCCCAAACACGGATTAGGCTGGCCACCCGGAGATGGCTGGCGCTTGTATATAGCTTTGTTTAAGTTTAATAAGGCATACAAGTAAGTTAGAGTGTGTTAATTTTAATTTTATATTGCAATCGGTAGTTTTAAGTATTGAAGTATATGTTTTAAGTATGGAACCGTTCCTGAGTGTTGCCCATGTGAGCCAAGGTCGCGGGAGCCGATCACATTCTCCCGAGCCAGGGAACCTGGCTAGATTTTTTTTACAACTTTTTCAGAGTTTCGAAAGGTGCGGAGGACCATCGTGTCTTTGGATGCTCAGGGAAGGGAGCACCCCTAGCCCACTGTGGGAGGGGTCTGTGGGAGACAGATGCCCACGAGTGGAGCTGGCCAGGAAGACTGTGATCCAATTCAGCCCAGTATTCTAGTGAGACCGGCTTCATGTATGGGGAGGCCTCCCTCCAGTGCCCGAGGATATGAATCGTCACTACAAGGAAAAGATGTTTCGGAAATTCTGTAAATTTGACTTTTCTGAGGTCAATAAGACCCAATTGTAAGTAATCATGAGTGATGGCAGATTCGTTTGTTTTTTTTGATCAAAAGATAACGGCATTGGAAAATATTTTAATAACTGATTACTTTAGCATAGAAAATAATTACGCTATCCGTGAGAAGTAATTTAAATTTTCTATTCTGTTTCACACACTAGAACACATTGATTGACGTGTAAAATGAGTAACAATACTTGGTACATTATTGTTCACAACAATTAAATTGTTATTGGAAATCCAGATAAAGATTAAGTGTTTACAAGAAGCTTGTTAATTTTATATTTTGTATTATGTACTGATCCCAACTCCAAAGGAAATAATGTGTGAATTCAGTTCCTAACTGTGAGATTGTACTATTTGTTTGGAGTCAATTGAACACATTGCATATGCCTGTGAATTGTTGCATTTGCAGATTGTGGAAGTTTGAAATACATTTATGGCTGAAGAATGGTGCCATTTATTGAAGTGTCAGGCAATTGCATTATATAAAAAAGAAGGAAAAGGAAAAGGGGAAGCTCGTGTTCTTCCATTTTGTATTTTTACCAAATAGGTTTTGGCTTGGTGTTAATCTCGTTAAAGATGATGTACCGTGATAAAGCCCTATGATGTCACGAGTGGTGCAGGGGTATTGGACCCCTTCCATGCTTGAATTATTGTAAATAATCATGTTTTCTATCGATAGATGCCTACCGTGCACTATGATTCTCTCTGTGTGTGGAAATGGAGATGTCAAGGGATCAGAGATAGATATAGAAAAGTATAAGGGAAGGTTGTTTGTGGGGGATCAGAAATTTGGCTCACCTTTAATAGGATACTGCAAGCAAGTTTTAGTATCCAAGGGCAGACTGTAAGTTCCGCAAAATTTCGGCAGCCCCCGAAGATTATTTGATTAAAGAAAACCTGGTTGGAATGTGCTTTAAAAACCCAGGACATAAAAAGATGGCTGTAGCCGGCCTCGTGGCTGAAGAGAAAAGCAGCCTGCCTGAGTACTTAAGTACTTGAAACTGTCAATCAACTGCGGTTAGGAAGTTTCAACACGGAACAAAGGATTGTTTGTTTACATGCCCTCAACAGTGTTGACTCAAGGGCTTAAGTGGTTGCTGTCAATCAAGTTGCAGTTGGGCGGTAACCACAGGACAAAGGATTGTTTACACGAACACTTAAGGATTGTTTACCAAGCACTCAAGTAACCAGCGGGACATTTCAAAACATTTCAAACTGGGGCAGCTCCATTCACAAACCAGGAAAACGGATGGGAAATGCATCACAGCAGCATTCAAACCCATTACGGTCAATGGGGACAGTTCGGTCCCTTTTGTGTAACGTCCAGATTTTGGTGCGAAGATTAGGGCTCCCACTGGGGTATAAAGATAGCCCCTCAGGAAGCCATTCACTCTCTCTCTACCGCCTCACCTCCGGTGCCCTGCCTTCAAGAGGACAGCTCAGCAGCCCGCCCAAAGAAGTGGAATACCAGCAGTTACTTTTGAATTACTGGGGTATCTCTGCTTCGGGCGGTGACAAATCCAAGGCAGACCGCAGGGGCATGGAGCAGGCGTTTACTGGTGAGCATAAACGGTGTGGCCCATTACAAGGCAACCTAGATATGTATAAGGGGTGGGAACTAAAGGGGAATCTTGTTAAGTTGTAGTTTTAGTCGTTAAAGTAAAAGTGTGCTGTGTTCAGAATTATTTTCACTGTATAACAATTTATTCTTTATTTCAATAAAACACTGTTTTTTTTGCACCACTGGTCTCCTTTTGTCTATATCGCTACTGAAATAAGTCCGGCGGTCAGACCCAAAGGGGAAGCGATTCGAAACCGCACGGGGCTGGAACAGTTAAGACACATAGCTGACTGACCAGGCAAAAACGCCAAAACACCAAACCCCTTATACTATAAAAGATTTAAAAGTCAGTTTTTATGTTCCCCGGAAGCTTACTCTCATATTCTACTTTCCCCTTCTTAATTAATCCCTTTGTCCTCCGTTGTTGCATCTTAATCTGCTCCCAATCCTCAGGATTATTGTTTTTCCTGGCCAATTTATATGTTCTCTCCTTGGATCTTATGCTATCCCTAATTTCCCTTGTTAGACACGGTTGAGTCACCTTTTTTGTTTTATTTTTATGCCAAACTGGGATGAACAAATTCTGTAGTTCATCCATACGGTCTTTGAATATTTGCCATTGCCTATCCACCGTCAACCCTTTGAGTGACAATTTCCAGTCATTCCTGCCCAACTCACGCCTCAGACCATTGTAGTTTCCTTTATTTAAATTTAGGACCCTAGTCTCTGAGTCAACTATTTCATTCTCCATATTAATGAAGAATTCGATCATATTCTGATCGCTCCCACCCAAAGGGCCTTGTACAACAGGATTGCTAATTAATCCTTTCTCGTTACATAATACCTAGTCTAAGATGGCATAATTTCTGGTTGGTTCCTCGACATATTGGTCCAGTAACCCATCCCGTAAACACTCCAGGAATTCCTCCTCCACAGTATTGTTACTAATTTGGTTAGCCCAATCTATATGTAGATTAAAGTCACCCATGAAGACTGCTGTGCCCTTATTGCACTCTTCCTTAATTTCCCTTTTAATGCCATCCCCAACCTCTGCATTACTGTTTGGAGTTCTATATACCACTCCCACTAACATTTTCTGCTCCATGGTATTGCTCAATTCTAACCATACAGATTCCACAACATCAGAGCTAATATCCTTCCTTACAATTGTCTTAATCCCTTCTTTAACCAGTAATGCTAACCAACCTCACTTTCCTATTTGCCTATCTTTCCTGAATATCGAATACCCCTTGATGTTGAGTTCCCAGCCTTGGCCATCCTTGAGCCTCGTTTCCGTAATCCCAAACAAATCATATTCAGTTACCTCTATTTGCGCAACCAATTCTTGCACGTTATTATGAATGCTCCTTGCATTAAGACACAAAGCCTTCAGGCTTATTTTTTTTTAACGCTCTGAGACCTATTAGAATTATTTTTTACTGTGGCCATGTTTGACTTAAACCATTGATTTCTCTGACTGCCACTTTTGTTTTTCTGCTTCCTTTCTTTTGCTTTTATCCTTGTTTCCCTTTCCTTTGTCCCCCTGTTCAGATTCCCAACCCTCTGCCATCTTACTTTAAACCCTCCCCCAGAGCACTAGCAAACAGTCCCCCTAGGACATGGGTTCCAGCCCTGCCAGGGTGCAAACCGTCCGGTTTGAACTGGTCCCACCTCCCCCAGAACCGGTTCCAATGTCCCAGGAACTTGAATTCCTCCACGTTGCACCATTCTTCTAGCCACGTATTCATCAGAAATATCCTTCTATTTCTACTCTGACTAGCACGTGGCACTGTTAGCAATCCTGATATTACTGCCTTTGAGGTCCTTTTTTTTTATTTACCTCCTAACTCCCTATATTCAGCTTTTAGGACCTCATCCCGCGCTTTTCCTATACCGTTGGTACCAATATGCACCACGACAACTGGCTGTTCACCCTCCCCTTCCAAAATGTTCTGCAGCCGCTCTGAGACATCCTTGCCCCTTGCACCAGGGAGGTAACACGCCATCCTGGAGTCTTGTTTGCGGCCGCAGAAATGCCTATCTGTTCACCTTACAATAGAATCCCCTATTACTATAGCTCTACACCTCTTTTCCTCCCGTCCTGTGCAGCAGAGCCACCCCTGGTGCCAGGATGTTGGCTGCTGCTGCCTTCCTCTGAAAAGCCATCCCCCCCAACAGTACTCAAAGTGGTATATCTGTTTGAGAGGGGGTTGTCCACAAAAATAGCAATTAATCTAGCATCCATTGCCGTTTGCAGAAGCGAGTTCCAAACTTCTACCACCCATTGTGTGTAGAAGTGTTTCCTAATTTCACTCCTGAAATATCTGGCTCTAATTTTTAGACTATGCCCCGTAATCCTAGAATTCCCAACCAGTGCAAAATTTTTGCTCTATCTACCCTAACTGTTTCCCTTAATATCTTGAAAACTACTATCTAATCACCCCTTAACCTTCGAAATTCTAGGGAATACAAGGCTAATTTGTGTAATCTCTCCTCGTAACTTAATGCTTGAATCCGGGTATCACTTTGGTAAACCTATGCTGCACTCCCCCCAAGGCCAATATATCCTTCCTAAGGTGTGGTGCTCAGAAGTGCTCACAGTACTCCAGGTGCGTGGCTCAAAGACTGGTGTGGGAAAAATGGGTTTTGCTTCTTGGGACACTGGCACCAGTACTGGGACAAGAGGGCGCTGATCCGTTGGGTTTGACTTCACTTGGCCAGTGCTGGGACTTGAATCATGGCGAATCATAGAACTAGGGCTGTAGAGAGGGCTTTAAACTAATTAGTGTGGGGGGAGGTATCTAGAGAGCAAATAATAAAAATGATTACGGAGAAGGTCATAGACTTAGGTAGCAGCGAGGGAATTAAAAACAGAGCGTGTCAGGAAGGGACAGAAGGTATGGAGTAAAAGGTAAAGTAGTAAAAGGGGAAAAAGCAGGAACCAAGTTTCACAAACCATATTTGAAAGTTCTTCATATGAATGCATGTAGCATTCGTAACAAAATGGATGAGTTAACTGCACAAATAACTACACATGGGTATGATCTTGTGGCCATTACAGAAACATGGCTGCAGGGTGACCATGACTGGGAATTAAATATTCCAGATTATTTAATAATCAGCAAGGACAGGCAGGAAGGAAGGGGAGGTGTGCTGGCTATGTTAATAAAGGAAGGAAACACTGTAATACAGAGAAATGATATTGGGTCAAAGGATCAGGATAGTGAAAATGTTTGGGTGGAGATACGGAATAATAAGGGGAAAAAAACACTCGTGGGCGTTGGCTATAGGCCTCCGAACAGTTGCAACTCTGTTGGACGGAGTATTAATCAGGAAATAGTTGAGGCTTGTAATAAGGGAACAGCTATAATTATGGGGGATTTTAACTATCATATTAACTGGACAAATCAAATTGGGCAGGGCAGCCTTGAGGATGAGTTCATTGAGATTATTAGGGATGGGTTTCTTGAGCAGTATGTAACTGAACCGACCAGGGGGCAAGCAACCTTATATTTGGTCCTGTGTAATGAGACGGGATAAATTAAAAATGTCCTAGTAAAGGATTCCCTTGGAATGAGTGACCATAACATGGTTGAGTTCCATGTTCAATTAGAGGGTGAGAAGGTTGGATCTAAAACAAGCGTGCTGAGCTTGAATAAAGGAGACTATGAAGGTATGAGAGTGGAATTGATTAGAGTGGACTGGGAAAATAGAGTAAAGGGTAAGATGGTACATGATCAGTGGTGTACATTTAAGGAGTTATTTTACAACTTCCAATAAAATATATTCCACTGAGGAAAAAAGGGTGTAAAAGAAAAATAGCCATCTGTGGCTAAGTAAAGTAAATAAGGATAGAATGTGACTAAAAACAAAGGCATATAAAGTAGCCAAATCTAGTGGGAGGATAGCAAATTGGGAAGTCTTTACAAGACAGCAAAAATTAACTAAAAGATTGAATCAGAAAGGGAAGATAGATTATGAAAGTAAATGAGCAAAAAATATAAAAACTGACAGCAAAAGTTTCTATAGCTATACAAAAAGAAAAAGGGTTGCTAAAGTAAATGTTGGTCACTTAGAGGATGAGACTGGGAAATTAATGCTGGGATACATGGAGATGGCAAAAACGCTGAACAATTATTTTGTATCAGTCTTAACGGTAGAGGACACCAAGAATATCCCAACACTGGACAAAAAGGGGGCTCTAGGGGAGGGAGGAGCTAAATCCGATTAAAATCACCAAGGAAATGGTACTTGGTAAAATAATGGGACTCAAGGCGGATAAATCTCCTGGACCTGATGGCTTACATCCTAGGGTCTTGAGGAAAGTGGCGGTAGGGATTGTGGGTGCATTGGTAATAATGTTCCAAAACTCCCTGGACTCAGCAAAGGTTCCAGCAGATTGGAAAACTGCTAATGTAACACCCTTATTTAAAAAGGTTCATAGGCAGAAGGCTGGAAACTATAGACCTGTTAGCCTAACATCTGTGGTAGGTAAAATTTTAGAGTCCATTATTAAGGAGACAGTAACGGGACATTTTCATAAACATAATTTAATAGGACAAGCTCAGCATGGTTTTATGAAGGGAAGTCATGTTTGACAAATTTGCTTGAGTTCTTTGAGGAAGTAACATACAGGGTGGTAAAGGGGAACCAGTGGGCGTAGTGTATTTTGACTTCCAAAAGGCATTTGACAAGGTGCCACACAAAAGATAATTGCTCAAGATAAAAAATCATGGGATTGGGGGTAATATTCTGGCATGGGTGGAGGATTGGCTATCGAACAGAAAGCAGCGAGTTGGGATAAATGGTTCGTTCTCAGACTGGCAATCAGTAACTAGTCGTGTTCTGCAGGTGTCAGTGCTGGGTCCCCAACTCTTTACAATCTATATTAATGATTTGGAGGAGGGGACCGATTGTAACATATCAAAGTTTGCAGATGAAACATAGATGGGAAGGAAAGTAATGAGTTAGGAGGACATAAAAAACCTGCAAAGGGACATAGACAGGCTAAGTAAGTGGGCAGAGATTTGGCAGATGGAATACAATACTGGCAAGTGCGAGGTTATGCACTTTGGCAGGAAAAATCATAGAGCAAGTTATTATCTTAATGGCAAGAAACTGGAAAGTACTGTAGCACAAAGAGATCTGGGTGTCCTGGTGCACGAAACTCAAAAAGTTAGTATGCAGGTGCAGCAAGTGACCAAGAAGGCCAATGGAATGTTGGCTTTTATTGCTGGGGGGATAGAATATAAAAACAGGGAGCTTTTGTTGCAGTTGTACAACGTATTGGTGAGACCGCACCTGGAATATTGCATACAGTTTTGCTGTCCATACTTAAGAAAAGACACACTTGCTCTCGAGTCAATACAAAGAAGGTTCACTCGGTTAATCCCGGGGATGAGGTGGTGGACATATGAGGAGAGGTTAAGTAGATTGGGACTCTACTCTTTGGAGTTCAGAAGAATGAGAGGCGATCTTATTGAAACATATAAGATTGTGAAGGGGCTTGATCGGGTGGATGTGGTGAGGATGTTCCCAATGATGGGTGAAACTAGAACTAGGGGGCATGATCTTAGAATAAGGGGCTGCTCTTTCAAAACTGAGATGAGGAGAAACTTCTTCACTCAGAGGGTAGTAGGTCTGTGGAATATGCTGCCCCAGAAAGCTGTGGAAGTTACATCATTAAATAAATTTAAAACAGAAATAGACAGTTTCTTAGAAGTAAAGGGAATTAGGAGTTACGGGGAGCGGGCAGGAAGTTGGACATGAGTCTATGTTCGGAACGGTCATGGCCCTGTGGGTAACGGAGCAGGCCCAGGGGCCATGTAGCCTGGTTCTGCTCCTACTTCTTGTGTTCTAATTATGTGTTAGATTTCAGGAGGTGGTTCTATTCCTGTTCCTGGCTGGGGTGGAGATCACCTTTTACATATCGTAAGTACTGTAGAAAATATAGGGACAGTGATCTCCTGGACGATTTTCAATCGCCTAGATGGGTCGGAGAGGAATTTCCCAGATTTTTTTCTCCCAAATTGGCCATTGAATTTTTTACCTGGTTTTTCGCCTCTCCCAGGAGATCACATGGGTTCGGGAGGGATGTAGAGTGATAGTAGATTTGAGGTTAGGATCAGATCAGCCATGGTCCTATTGAATGGTGAAGCAGGCTCGAGGGGACGATTGGCCTACTCCTGCTCCTACTTCTTATGTTCTTATGTTCTTATGTCTGGGAGTCTAGAACTAGGGGTCACTGTCTCGGAAAAAGGGGTCGGCCGTTTGGGACTGAGATGAGGGGAAGTTTCTTCACTCAAACAATAGTGAATCTGTGGAATTCCCTGCCCCAGAGATTGTGGTTCTCAGTCGTTGAGTTTATTCAGAACTGAGAGTAATAGATTTTGGTGCACTAAGAGAATCAAGGGATATGGGAATAGGGCACCAAAATGGAGTTGAAGTAAAAGTTCAGCAATGATCTTATTGAACGGCGGGGCTGCCTCGATAGGCCGAATGGTATAATCCTGCCCCTAGTTAACTTGGCCAATAAATTCATCTTGTGTAGTGGCGTAAAATGGTCGGTACCGGATCGGCAGCCCGTTATACAGATCTCCAGAATATAACTGGAACTGATGTGGCCAAATGGAACTGAATATCAGGCGATATAACGAACGGCCGATCCAATGCCGCCCACTTTGCGCCACCATTGGAGACGAATTTCCAGGCCCTTACTTTCTTATTCATTACCTCCTCCTATATTGGTTTTCCCTCAGTTCCCGCACTTTGACCATGGTTTATGCTGCATTAACTCTCCAATTTCCAATCACATCAGTCACGGCATTAGCACAAAACAGATCAGACAGATCTTTGGGAAACATTCAAAGAGGTGACGTAGATTTTTCCCCCAGGAGGAAACAAGGTCCCGGATAACCCGGGGCCTGTGACCTACAAGTGCCCCACAGCGTCTGGTTTTCCACATGCGATGCGCATGCGTGAAATCCCAGAACTTCCGATCTGTTATTTTTCAGCTTGACAGACGGTCCGAATCCAAACAAAATGGACATTCGCTGGCAGAGGATTGGGCTACTTGCCCAGCGAATGCCCACGAACATCTTACACCTGATAAAAGGAGGGGGAAGTCCTTCCATTACCAATGTAAGGCTTTAAATAAATGTGAAAATAGCATTTTTTAAATGATTTAAACATTCACAAACCATTAAAATTAGTTTAGGTTCTTATTGGCATTCTTAAAAATATTTAAACTTATTTTCAAAAAATTTAAATTTTGTTTTAAATATTTATTAAAATTGTATTTTAATTCATTTTGAACATATGATTGATTGATTTTTCTTTAAGTGGGGTGAAAATGTATTTTTTGGGGATTCTGATTATGCTTATGGGGATTCCTGATGTAAATGAATTCCCAAGAAATATAATGGGAATCTCCCTTTCTCATTGGTTGGGCCGGCCCACGTGTTCCCAGGGATGCTTGCGAACCGCATGCGCCTCCGAGACGTGTGGGCCGTTACGCAGGTGTAGGTCTGCAGGACCAGGAACCCAAGAGTCTGAACATACAGAGGCACCATTTAGGTGCGTATTTCCTTGCGGTTCGGAGGCATTTGCCCGTGGGAAGCCTCCGACGCAATGTGCAGCACTGGAGTTTGCAACACGGTGACTAAAATGGGTCACCATATCGTGGGCTGCGAGTTCCTTCACCTGCTTGGTTTGTGAGCTGAAACAGTAAATGTTGTGGATATAATCTGTGGGAATGAGATGTTCAGACTCAGTCTATTCGAGTTTGTTCTGTTGGTGAGTTCAAACCGGCTTCATACAAATTAAAATTGCGGCAAGGTTCCAATCTCCCGTCTGTCCATCTTTACCTGGCAGCCGGTCCTGGCGCTCAGTGTTGGAGTTCCCAGTAAGACCATCAGTTGTTCCCTCTTCTCACAGGCGACAAGGGGGCGAATGGAGGGGAAAATCGGGCGGGGTGTGAAACGGGCGGCCGAATCACTACCGCCCGTTTTGCGCTCCCGCCCGTGACCAATTTCAACCAATGCTCTTTGGTTCAGATTACCCCCAGTGTGTTTATCCAGTTATATTCTTTGCTTTTTACATAATCTTCCCTGTAAGGCTGTGTTGGTGAAAATGATTTCCGAAATGACCAATAACATGTTGCTGCCACTGACAGATGGAGGTGGAATTCTGATTAACGCCTGACAGTCCGCTGCCTCAATTCCGGCCTGATCCATGATCCAGAGCACACAGAATTACAGGGAGATCACAGCAGGGAAACAGACCATTCGGATTCAATCGTCCAGTGCTGGTGTTCATCCTAATCCCATGAACCCGCTCTGTTCTCTGATCCCTTCATTCACTTTTCTTCAACCACCTCTCTAACTTATTATTCAATATTAACATGGTCTCTGCTTCAGTTATTACCTCTGATAGTGAGTCACACAGCCTCACAATCCTTTGTGTAAAAAGTGTTCTCCAAGCTCTCTGTCCTAAACTGATTAACCTTATATTTGTGTCCCAAATCTCGAACTTGTTACTCTAACTGCATAAAATGTCTCTGTATTGCACTGATTCGTGTACAGTCTGTCGGACGTCCTGAGGACGTGCGAGGCTCTATATAAATGCGAGTGTTTGCTTCCTTTATAATATAGCCGGTACAGATATCGATGGGCCCAATGGCCTGTGTAGAATTAAAACCATTCTTGTGTTTGGTGTTTCCGGTATATATCTGTACTGTATCATTGAAAATATTAATCTGATTTCGGGTAGTTAATGTGAGGAAATTTGCAAAGGATCAATTGTTACAATTAATATGAGTAATAGGCATAGTTATCAAAGTTCCTAACTCAGTGACTTTAAACTAATGTACCCGTGTAAATTAAAGAAATAATGTCAGTGTCGTTGACTGGATCATTAATTATTGTCTCTACCTAAAATGAGCCGGAAAGTGTCGGATAGGATAGATTCAAAATGAAACTACAATTCATTGCGACGTCATGCACAGCACGTGGAAAACTGTACACTAAAACAGGAACCCAGATTTACCATTGAATAAATCATTAATTAGAATATCACTCGGTTCTAAACAGTGTCCTGGGCCAATGTTTATCCCACAACCAGCATCACTGAAACAGATTATCTGCTCAGTTTCACATTGCTGTTTTTGGAGCTTGCTTTGCCCAAACTGGCTGCCGCCATTCTTACATTACAATAGTGACTGCATTTCAAAAGTACCTCATTGGCTGTAAAGCGCTTTGGGACATCATGAGGTCGTGAAAGGCGCTATATAAATGCAAGGCTTATCTTTCTTTGAAACATTCAGATCCAGGTCTATAATTGCCGGCAGTAAAGTGTGGCATTGCTTAATAAAGTATTAAAGTATGAGCTCATCTCAGGGTATCGAGGTCTGAGCAAGTCCATAAGTTGTCGGTACGACCAATTATTCAATCCCACCACTGCGCTTGGTCGGGCTCCGCTACTGATAACCTAAACTCGTGTACAGAAGAGTAACTTGGTTTCATAAATAGTGTAGCGCCATGTTACCTAATTTCAACTTAATATGCATCAGCTGTAGAATCACTTAAATTAACAGAAGGGGACCATTGGGTCCATTGATATCTGTGCCGGCTATTTTATAAAGAAAGAAAAAACTCGCATTTTTTAGCGCCTTGCACGGCCTCAGGACGTCCCATAGCGAACAGTGAGAACAATTCCTACTGAACCATTCACTCCCCGTAGCCCTGAATCAATCCAAAATAGTTCCCACTGGCCTGCTCTCTCCGCATAGACCTTTACCAGTCGAAGTCTAATTCCACTGCCCCACTCCCTTCCCATAGCCCTGAATCATTTCCAAAATAATCACACTGACGCACTCTCTACACAGCCCTGTATAAATCCGAACAAAATTACGACTACCCAGCTCTCTCCACATAGCCTTGTATGAATCCAAAACTAATCTCACCATGCTCTCTCCCCATTGCAAACCAAAACTAATACTACTGTCCTTGCTCCATGGAGCCTTTTTTCAATCCCAAACTAATCCCATTTTCTTGTTTCCTCCTCATAACCCGATATCAATCACAAACCCATCGCGCGTCCCAACACGCTTGCAAAGGCCTGGATCAATTCTGAAGTACCGCCCGCTCTCTTCTGACAGCGCTGTACAAGTCCCAAAATAATCCCAGTCAGAGGCACCATGAAATATGATGACACACAGAGAATTCCAGAGCAATGGACTCCCCAGTACCATAAAAGATGCACAGAAATGAACCAGCCATAGAAAATTATCAGTTTTATTCCAGATTTAATAAACAGCTACCAGATGATACAACAAATTAAAATCACGATTTTTTCCACTGTCGGGTGGGACGTGGTACAACCTGGGACAGGCTAGCATATCATGGTCATATGTCGATTTGTGATTGTAACAGAGAAACTCAATGCTCAATACAAACATAACTCAAATCAAGTGACTGAGCAATTGATGCGCATCTGTCAGTAAATTGGGATGTGTTTGTCACTGGGACAGGAAGGTCACCTGTCAGTAAATTTGGATGTCTGTGTCTTTGGTACAGGTGGGTTACCTGTCAGTAAATTGGGGTGTGTGTGTCTTTGGTATAGGAGGGTCACCTGTCAGTAAATTGGGATGTGTGTGTCTCTGGTACAGGAGGGTCACCTGTCAGTAAATTGGGATGTGTGTGTCTCTGGTACAGGAGGGTCACCTGTCAGTAAATTGGGATGTTTGTGTCTCTGGTACAGGAAGGACACCAGTCAGTAAATTGTTTGAATCTTATCTTTAGTCGAATGCAGATTGTAATTTGTTTTGAATTCGGCCACAATTGTAGAATTGTTTCCAGTTCAATTTAATTCATATCCAGTGGGGCTAATGCTTTGATTGCTAAATGTAAAGCAGGTGATGGCGATTCATATAAGGCAGTGTTATGGCTTGAATGTATTCTTTTCATTTTTTAACCAATAAGTCTATTACAACCAGCGGATATTGCACCATATTCTTTAACTCTTCCCTAATATTGCTCTGAGTCACGGCATAAATAAACGTGTTTGTGCAACAACTCAACAGCTGAAGCATATTTGCACTTTCTAGGAGAATAAATCTAGGCTCACTGAAACCTTTGATTTTATAATTATTTATAAATCGCTCAAAAAAGAATTGTACAACATATGTCATCCACAGCAGGATGAAACTTCCCGAGATGGCGAAGAGTAAAACGATGGACTTTCTCCGGCTCTCCATCTCTGGGTCCCTCTGATTCTCTCCATTGCTGTGGGCCCGGAGTCTCCTGCGGGCTCTACTGACCGCTAGAATGTGTCTGACGGTCAGAGCATTGAGCAGAAGAATCATAAAAAACGGGAGACAAGGGGGTAAAATACGGTCACTCCATTGAAAAGCTGCCCATGCGGGTGAAGTATAACGGATTTCCTTTAGTCTGCAATACCACGGGACATTGTCAATTATGATGATGGGCTCGTGTAAAAAGTGACTAAACAGCCTAGCGCACAGACCGTTCCTATAAACACGGCCGCCATTTTCTCGGTGCAATATTTTGTTTTCAGCTCCTGGCAACAAATGGCCACAAATCAATCGAAGGTGAAAGAGACCGTTAACCAGACAGAACTGTCTCTCAATGCATAAATTAATGCAATGCTGAGACTGCACACGGAAGTGATGGGCAGTAAGCTACCTGGAAAATAAATTCCCGGTAATAATGACAAGGAGATCCGTCACCGCCATGGACACCAGGTACCGAGTGATACATCTGGAGAGACCGCACCTTCCTCGGGACAGGGTCACAATCACCACTAATTTAACTCTAACAGAAAGAGAAGGAGAGAAAGTGGGAGTTACAGACTAGACTCCCAGCAGAAGTAATATACTGAATTCAATACACAGATCAGACCTGATCATTGAATGACGGAACAGGCTGGAAGGTCAGATTGGCCCACACCTGACCCACCATTGATATTATAGCGATGGGAACTGATGTAAATATCCAAATTGGCGCTGAGACAGACCAGAGACCTCGGGTGGATGAAAAGCAATACTTAAGCTCATCGGGACACAAAAGCTATTAGAATAAAGGGAAATTTCTAATAACTTAAAAGAGTCGATTGTGTAACGATGAATGTCTTAAATCATTGAATAATGTATGATTCACAATAATGAATTAAAAACCACACAATCAACAGGGTAACAAATAGAATAAACATAAAAACACAGTTAAAATGAATATTACTCGAATGAAACAAAGATTGTGGGGCCTTGTATTGATATGCCCCGCTGACAGGTCTCTCAATATATTAGAACTTCTTCACATTGACAGACATGCAGACAGTCTGTGTGAGATGGGCCCCACAAACAGCAATGGGACCATCAATCAGTCAGACTAGGAATGGCGGCATTGGTTGAGAAAATAATATTGTGCAGAGCAGCAGGAGATCGGCCCATCCTTCTTCAATAGCCCAATACAATCTGGGAACTTAATTGGAATATCAGTTTAGTGTCCCGCGGGAGAACCACATTTATCGCAATGCAGCACGCCCTCAATACTTCATAAGGACATAAGAACATAAGAAAAAAGAGCAGGAGTAGGCCATTCGGTCGCTCGAGCCTGCTTCGCCATTCAATCAGAACATGGCTGAACTGAACTTGGCCTCAACTCCACTTTACCGCCCGCTCTCTGTAACCCTTCACTCCCCTGTAGCTCAAATATGTGTCTATCTCCGCCTTGAATGTCAATGATACAGCCTTCGCAGCTCTCTGGGGTAGAGAATTCAAAAGATTCACGACCCTCTGAGAGAAGGAAACCCTCCTCATCTCCGTTTTAAATGGGCGACCCCTTATCCTTAAACTATGCCCGCTAGTTCTAGATTTCCACGAGGAGAAACATGCTCCCTGCATCTACCCTGTCAAGCCCCCTCAGAAACATATATTTTTCTGTAAGATCACTTTTAATTCATCTAAACTCTAATGTGTATAGGTCCAACCTGCTCAACCACTGTTCACTAGACAACCACTTCATCTCAGGAATCAACCAGTGAACCTTCCTAATGTCAAATTTGACTTTGGCTTATGGTCCA
The DNA here is from genome assembly GCF_052327205.1 of Somniosus microcephalus. NCBI lineage: Eukaryota > Metazoa > Chordata > Chondrichthyes > Squaliformes > Somniosidae > Somniosus > Somniosus microcephalus. Next base: position 126,603,988 of record NC_140990.1, read on the forward strand.
GGAGTGGGATGTTAAACTAATAACTATCGGACTAAGAGGGCAGAGCTCTACTAACTGAACTAAGCTCATACTGATGGAATATAAATACCCTGAATTTCATGGAAGGGCACGTCATATAACATCCAGGGTCAGTGAGAAGCGGCAAATGGAGATACAGTGAGCAGCGGGTAAGGGAAACTTCCAGAATATATTCCGATTTCCAAATGAATGATGGAGTAAAGGTGAGCCGAGTGATCCGCTGGACAGGAATGGAGTCTCGAATATAACGGAGAAATCCAAGGGCAAGGCTGGATGTTTGAGCATGCGCACTGGGCTGCAGGAAAGAGTTAGAATTGGAACCGTCTAGAATCAGAAAGAGTGTTCGTGGTGAGTGGAGTTTGCAGCAGAGAAACACGGAGCAGCTGGTTTGTGAGAGAAGTGACATCAACTGAACGGACTGGAGCAATGAGAGATAAACCGAACGGATGGAGAGTGCAGGGAGAGATAAACCGAACGGATGGAGAGTGCAGGGAGAGATAAACCGAACGGATGGAGAGTGCAGGGAGAGATAAACCGAACGGATGGGGAGAGATATACCGAACGAATGGGGAGAGCAGGGAGAGATAAACCGAATTGATGGGGAGAGCAGGGAAAGAGAAACCGAACGCATGGGGAGAGCAGTGAGAGATAAACCGAATGGATGGGGAGAGCAGGGAGAGATAAACCAAACGGATGGGGAGAGCAGGGAAAGATAAACCGAACGTTTCGGAGCAGGAGCCGGGAATAGATGCTCCTGGGAAATGTTTTTTTAATAAATCCAGTCACTTACTTCATTGTTCCGAAATATCAATAACACTTTGAGATATAATTTACCTTAAATAAGGTTATTCCTTAAAATAAATATCAGTTTAGCTACTTATTAAATCACTTCCCAGAACTGAACGCATTTCTCCTGATCGGGTCTAACCAGAACTTTATACATTTCTCGAATCAATAATGCAGTAATTCTGAAGTGGAAGTTGTTAATTTAGTAATGATTTAATCAAAACTGTTAGAGATTAAGGCATTTATTGAATTCAGTCAGGAGCGACATCATTCTGGAGCTTATTTTTTAATTTTAATCTGGCACAAAACAAAATATTGAATACAAGGACAACATCAATTCCATCTAATTCATTCACAGGATGCAGGCGTCACTGGCAAGGCCAGCATTTATTTCCCATCTCTAAATACCTTTCAGAAGGTGTTGGTGAGCTGCCGTCTTGACAACTGAGTGGCTTGCTGGGCCATTTCAGAGGGCAGTTAAGGGGTAATCACATTGCTGTCACATGTAGGTCAGACCGGGTAAGGAAGGTAGATTTCTTTCACCTAAAGGGCATTAGTGAACCAGTTGGGTTTTTATGACAATTCCGTAGGTACATTGTCACCATTATTGTTACTAGCTTTTTATTTCCAGACTTATTGTAATTCGCGGGGAAATTCACCAGATGTGGTAGGGGGCGTTCCACTTTGATAGACCATACCACATCCTGTGGTAAATCAGTCACAGGGCAGTAGGGGGAGCCACATTTAAACAGAGCATCCTACATCCTGTGGTAAATAACAGGCCAGTAGGGAGCAATACAATTTGACAGAGCGTCCCTCCTCCTGTGTTAAATCAGTCTGAAGCAGTAGGGGATCCTCCACTTAGACAGAGCGTCCCTCGTTTTATGGTTAATCTGTTAGAGGGCAGTTGGTGCGCCACATTCAGATAGAGCATCCTTCGACCTCTGCTGAATGAGTTCGAGGGCAGTAGGTGACGATACCATTAGACAGAGCAACTCTCGTCCAGTGGTAAATTAGTCAGATGGCAGCACGGGGTGGTCCACTTGGATAGAACGTGCTTCATCCTGTGGTAAATCAATCGGAGGGCAGTAGGGTGCGCTCCATTTAGACAGTGGTCCATCATCCTGTTTTAACTCAGTCAGAGCAGTAGGGGGCACTCCAGTTAGACTGAGCATCCCCCATCCTATGGTAAATCAGCAGCAGTGGGCGAGCCATGTAAACAGAGCTTCTGTCGTCCTGTGGTAAAGCAAAGGCAGTAGGGGGCGCTCCATGATATATAGCAACCCTCGTCCTGTGGTAAATCAGAGAGCATTAGGGGCGCTCCACTGACACAGAGTAACCCTCATCATGTAGTTAGTGTTGTGCACTGTACTTAGACCAAGCATCACTCGTCCAGTGGTAAAGCAGTTCGATGGTAGGAGTGGGTGCTCCACTTAGACAGCTTAATTTTACCTGTACAATAGCAAAATACTGCGGATGCTGGAAATCTGAAATGAAAACAGAAAATGCTGGAAATACTCAGCAGGTCAGGCAGCTTCTGTGGAGAGAGAAACAGAGTTAACGTTTCAGGTCGATGACCCTTCGTCAGAACTGGAAAAAGCTGGAGATCGAACAGGTTTTTAAGCAAGTGCAGGGTTAGGGAAAGGGGGGAGGGGAGGAAAGAACAAAAGGGGAGGTCTGTGATAGGATGGAAGGCAGGAGCGCTTAAGAGACATTAAGAGAAGGTGCAAGGGAAAAGGAGATGGTAATGGGACATGTTAAGAAACAAAAGATGGCACTAGACGAAGTGTAAATGCCAGAATGAAAGACAGCTGCCATGTGGGACAGAAAAAAAAGTAAGTGGAAAAAAAGAATAGGGGCAGAGTTTATGGTCTGAAATTGTGGAACTCCATGTTTAGTCCAGAAGGCTGTAAAGTGACTAATCGAGGGAGGAGGTGCTGTTCTTCGAGCTTACATTGAGCTTCTTTGGAGCAGTGTAAGAGGCCGAGGACGATGAGGTGTGAGTGGGAGTGGAGTGGATAATTAAAGTGAAAGGTGACCGAAAGCTCTGGGTTACCCTTATTGACTGAATGGAGATGTTCCACAACGCGGTCACCCAATCAGCGTTTGGTCTCCCCAATGCAGAGGATTTATTGCATCGTGAGCAACGAATACAGTATGCTAAATTGCAAGAAGTACAAGTAAATCGCTGTTTCACCAGGAAGGAGTGTTTGGGGCCCTGGACAGTGGGAAGGGTGGAGGTAAAAAGGCATGTGTTGCATCTTCCTTTTACCTGTGTTTAATCAGTCCGAGGGCGGTAGGGGGCGTTCCACTTTGACAGACCTCCCCTTGTCCTGTGGTAAATCAGTTGGAGGGCAGTAATTGTCGCTAGGCTTAGACAGAGCATCCCTCGTCCTGTAATAAATGTCAGAGTGCAGTGTAGGGAGCGCCACTTAGATACAGCATCTCTCGTCCTTTGTAAATCAGCCAGAGGGCAGTTGGGGGCACTAAATGAGACACAGCGTGATGTGCTTTGGTAAATGAGTCAGAGAGCAATAGGGGCGCTAGTCTTCGACAAAGTGTCTCGTCCTGTGTCGTAAGTCAGTCAGAGGGCAGTAGGTGGCGCTACAATTAGGAAAAACTTGTGGCCTGTGGTAAATCATTCAGAGCAGTAGGGATCGTTCCATTTAATCAAAGTGTCGCTCGTCCTATGGTAAATAACAGAGCAACTGACAGAGATCAAATCTCGTCCTGTGGTAGGTCAGCGTTCAGAAGGGGGCGCTACACTTACACCAAGCATTCCTCACGCTGTGGTAAATCAGTCGTAGGGCAGTAGGGGATGCAAAATTTAGACAACGCATTCTACATCCTGTGGTAAATCAGCGTGGAGTAGGGCACACTACAATTTGTCAGAGCATACTTCGTGCTGTGGTAAATCATTCAGAAGCAGTAGTAGATGCTAAACTTAGACAGAGCATCCCTCAGCCTGTGGAAAATCAGTCAGAGGGCAGTAGGCCGCGCCTCAATTAGACTGTCCCTCGTCCTGTGGAGAATAATTTAGAGGGCAGTAAGAGGCGTTCCAGTTAGACAGAGCTTCCCTCATCCTGTGGTAAATCTGTCAGCAGCATTAGGGGGCGCTATACTTAACAGAGCATTCCTCGTCCTGTGTTAACTGGCATAGGTCAATATTGGGAGTACCACTTAGACAGTGCGTCCCTCGTTCATATAAATATTAATTGGGATAGTCAGAGTGTGAAAGGCTTAGAGGGTGCAGAATTCTTAAAGTGCATCCAGGAGAGCTTTTTGAGCCAATATGTAGAAAGTCCTACAAGAGAGGGGGCGGTACTGGACCTAATTCTAGGGAATGTAGCCGGGCAAGTGGTGGAAGTGTCAGTAGGAGAGCATTTTGGCGACAGTGACCATAATTCGGTGAGATTTAAGTTGGTCATGGAAAAAGACAAAGGCGGCCTGGAAATAAGGGTTCTAAATTGGGGGAAGGCCGATTTTAATATGATAAGGCAGGATCTGGCCAAAGTGGACTGGGAGCAGCTACTTATAGGAAAATCCACATCAAAACAGTGGGAGACTTTCAGAAGGGAAATAGAGAGAGTACAACGCCAACATGTTCCTGTAAAGGTCAAGGGTGGGACCAACAAGCAAAGGGAACCTTGGATGACAAGGGATATACAAAAAAGCATTCGGAAAAAAAGGGGGGCTTTTGGCAGTTACAAGAGACTAAAGACGGAGGAAGCCCTAGAGGAGTATAAAAAGTGCAGGGGCATACTTAAAAAAGAAATTAGGAGGGCGAGGAGGGGCCATGAAATAACACTGGTGAGCAAAATAAAGGAAAATCCTAAGATGTTTTAGAAGTATACTAGCTGGGGGAGCCCGGCAGTGCCGAGGCTTTTTGAGGGCATGTTGTTGTTGGAAGAGAGAGAGGGAGCGACTGGGGGGAAGAGAGATAGGGAAGGAGAGAGAGAGAGAGAGGGAATGAGAGAGAGGGAAGGAGAGAGAGAGACAGAGGGAAGGAGAGAGAGCGAGGGAAGGAGAGAGAGAGAGGGAAGGAGAGAGAGAGAGAGAGAGAGAGGGGGAAGGAGAGAGAGAGAGAGATGGAAGGAAAGAGAGAGAGAGATGGAAGGAGAGAGAGAGAGGGAAGGAGCGAGAGGGAAGGAGAGAGAAAGAGAGGGAAGGAGAGAGACAAAGAGAGAGAGGGAAGGAGAGAGAGGGAAGGAGAGAGAGAGAGAGAGGGAAGGAGAGAGAGAGAGAGAGATTGGGAGTGTGAGAGAGAGAGATTGGGAGTGTGAGAGAGAGAGAGGTTGGGAGTGAGAGAGAGATTGGGAGTGAGAGAGAGAGAGAGAGAGAGACTGGGAGTGTGAGAGAGAGAGATTGGGAGTGTGAGAGAGAGAGATTGGGCGTGTGACAGAGAGAGATTGGCAGTGAGAGAGAGAGATTGGCAATGTGAGAGAGAGAGAGAGCGACTGGGAGTGTGTGAGAAAGAGACTGGGAGTGTGAGAGAGAGATTGGGAGTGCGAGAGAGAGAGATTGGGTGTGAGAGAGAGAGAGATTGGTAATGTAAGAGAGAGAGAGATTGGGAGAGTGAGAGAGAGAGATTGGGAGTGTGAGAGAGAGAGATTGGGAGTGTGAGAGAGAGAGATTGGGAGTGTGAGAGAGAGAGAGATTGGGAGTGTGAGAGAGAGAGAGATTGGGAGTGTGAGAGAGAGAGAGATTGGGAGTGAGAGAGAGAGATAGATTGGGAGTGTGAGAGAGAGACTGGGAGTGTGAGAGACAGAGAGAGATTGGGAGTGTCAGACAGATTGGGAGAGTGAGAGAGAGAGAGATTCGGAGTGTCAGAGAGAGAGATTGGGAGTGAGAGAGAGCGAGATTGGGAGTGTGAGAGAGAGATTGGGAGTGTGAGAGAGAGAGACTGGGAGTGTGAGAGAGAGATTGGGAGTGTGAGAGAGAGAGAGATTGGGAGCGTGAGAGAGAGAGATTGGGAGTGTCAGAGAGAGAGATTGGGAGTGTGAGAGAGAGAGAGATTGGGAGTGTCAGAGAGAGAGATTGGGAGAGTGAGAGAGAGAGAGATTGGGAGTGTCAGAGAGAGAGATTGGGAGTGAGAGAGAGCGAGATTGGGAGTGTGAGAGAGAGATTGGGAGTGTGAGAGAGAGAGACTGGGAGTGTGAGAGAGAGATTGGGAGTGTGAGAGAGAGAGAGATTGGGAGCGTGAGAGAGAGAGTTTGGGAGTGTCAGAGAGAGAGATTGGGAGTGTCAGACAGATTGGGAGAGTGAGAGAGAGAGAGATTGGGAGTGTCAGAGAGAGAGATTGGGAGTGAGAGAGAGCGAGATTGGGAGTGTGAGAGAGAGACTGGGAGTGTGAGAGAGAGATTGGGAGTGTGAGAGAGAGAGAGATTGGGAGCGTGAGAGAGAGAGATTGGGAGTGTCAGAGAGAGAGATTGGGAGTGTGAGAGAGAGAGAGATTGGGAGTGTGAGAGAGAGAGAGATTGGGAGTGAGAGAGAGAGAGATTGGGAGTGTGAGAGAGAGATTGGGAGTGTGAGAGAGAGAGAGAGATTGGGAGTCTGAGAGAGAGAGAGATTGGGAGTGTGAGAGAGAGAGATATTGGGAGTGTGAGAGAGAGAGAGATTGGGAGAGTGAGAGAGAGATTGGGAGTGTGAGAGTGAGAGAGATTGGGAGTGTGAGAGAGAGACTGGGAGTGTGTGAGAGAGAGAAACTGGGAGTGTGAGAGAGAGAGAGATTGGGAGTGAGAGAGAGAGAGATTGGGAGTGGGAGAGAGAGAGATTGGGAATGTCAGAGAGAGAGAGATTGGGAGTGTGAGAGAGAGAGATTGGGAGTCTGAGAGAGAGAGATTGGGAGTGAGAGAGAGAGAGAGATTGGGAGTGTGAGAGAGAGACTGGGAGTGAGAGAGAGAGAGATTGGGAGTGTGAGAGAGAGATTGGGAGTGTGAGAGAGAGAGAGCGCGATTGGGAGTGTGAGAGAGAGAGATTGGCAGTGTGAGAGAGAGAGATTGGGAGTGTGAGAGAGAGAGAGATTGGGAGTGAGAGAGAGAGAGAGATTGGGAGTCTGAGAGAGAGATTGGGAGTGTGAGAGAGAGAGAGAGATTGGGAGTCTGAGAGAGAGAGAGAGATTGGGAGTGTGAGAGAGAGAGAGATTGGGAGTGTGAGAGAGAGAGAGATTGGGAGTGAGAGAGAGAGAGAGATTGGGAGTGTGAGAGAGAGAGAGAGATTGGGAGTCAGTGAGAGAGAGAGAGATTGGGAGTGTGAGAGAGAGAGAGATTGGGAGTGTGAGAGAGAGAGATTGGGAGTGTGAGAGAGAGAGAGATTGGGAGTGTGAGAGAGAGAGAGATTGGGAGTGTGAGAGAGAGACTTGGAGTGTGTGAGAGAGAGAGACTGGGAGTTTGAGAGAGAGATTGGGAGTGTGAGAGAGAGAGAGATTGGGAGCGTGAGAGAGAGATTGGGAGCGTGAGAGAGAGAGATTGGGAGTGTGAGAGAGAGAGAGATTGGAAGTGTCAGAGAGAGAGATTGAGAGTGTGAGAGAGAGAGAGATTGGGAGTGTCAGAGAGAGAGAGATTGGGAGTGTGAGAGAGAGATTGGGAGTGAGAGAGAGATTGGGAGTGTGAGAGAGAGAGATTGGGAGTGTGAGAGAGAGAGAGTGGGAGTGAGAGAGAGAGAGAATTGGAGTGTGAGAGAGAGAGATTGGGAGTGTGAGAGAGAGAGATTGGGAGTGTCAGAGAGAGAGAGATTGGGAGTGTGAGAGAGAGATTGGGAGTGAGAGAGAGATTGGGAGTGTGAGAGAGAGAGATTGGGAGTGTGAGAGAGACAGATTGGGAGTGAGAGAGAGAGAGAATTGGAGTGTGAGAAAGAGAGATTGGGAGTGTGAGAGAGAGAGATTGGGAGTGTGAGAGAGAGAGACTGGGGGAGAGAGAGGAGAGAGATTGGCGAGAGAGAGAGACGATGGGGAGATAGAGAGAGAGAGACTGAGGGGGAGAGAGAGAGCGACTGAGGGGTGAGAGAGAGAGATGTGGAGAGAGAGAGAGGGAGAGACCAATCCGAGTGAACCAAATCATTAAAAAATGCAAAGAAACCTACCTGGAACATTGGAACAAAATAACCGAAAGCCAATGCAGATTAGAATGTTACCGGGCCCTAAAAAGAGAATATAAACTGGCAGACTACCTCACGACCATCAGAGACACAAAACAGAGACATACCCTCACCAGGTACAGACTAAGCGACCACCAACTGGAAATTGAAAAAGGCAGATACAAGAAATCCTGGCAGCCTAGAGAGAATAGAATATGCGATCAATGTCTGGCCGGCGAGGTTGAAACAGAAATGCATTTCCTCCTAAAATGCGAAAAATTCAACACATCAAGAAACATATTATTCAACAAGCTAAGCCAAACAACCCCAGATTTCAAGGAATTGGATGACCTGTCAAAATTGAGATTAGTCCTAGGAGAAGGAGACAGACCATACCTTGGGGCCAAATATGTAACAACATGTCACAACCTGAGGACTGTTTAAAATTAAGACTGTTTAAAATTAATATTGAACGTACCAAATGAAGTACAAAGACTGTTTAAAATTAATATTGTTTAAAAGTAATATTGTATGTACCCAACAAATGTCAAATCGATTGACCACCTACAGAATGTTGGAAAACTGTACCTTTTTGCTATGTAAGCTTTGGCAATATGGTTCTCTGTAAACTTTCATGCCAATAAAGCATTTGAATTGGAATTGGAATTGGAGAGAGAGACTGAGGGGGAGAGAGGGAAACTGGGGACAGAGAGAGATGGGGAGAGAAAGAGAGAGAGTAGAGAGACGGGGGGAGAGAGAGAGAGATGGGCGAAGGCAGAGAGAGACTGGGGAGAGAGACAGAGGCTGGGGAGATAGAGAGAGAGAGCGAGAGAGTGACAGGGGGAGAGAGAGAGACCGGGGGGTGGGGGGGGAGAGAGAGAGAGAGACAGAGGGGAGAGAGAGAGAGATGGGGATGAGAGAGAGGACTTGGGGGGAGAGGGAGAGAGTGGAGGGAGAGGGAGAGTGTGGGGGAGAGAGGGGGGACAGAGTGGGGGGAGAGCGAGAGAGAGAGAGACTGGGGGGAGAGGGAGAGAGTTGGGGAGAGAGAGAGAGACTGGGGAGAGAGAGAGACTGGGGGAGAGAGAGAGACTGGGGGAGAGAGAGAGACTGGGGGGAGAGAGAGAGACTGGGGGGAGAGAGAGAGACTGGGGGAGAGAGAGAGACTGGGGGGAGAGAGAGAGACTGGGAGAGAGAGAGAAAAACTGGGGGGAGAGAGAGTGCGACTGAGGGGGGAGAGAGAGAGACGGAGAGAGAGAGAGAGAGAGAGAATGGGGAGATAGAGCGAGAGAGACTGAGGGGGAGAGAGAGAGAGACTGGGGGAGAGAGAGAGAGACTGGGAGAGAGAGAGAGAGACTGGGAGAGAGAGAGAGAGACTGGGGGAGAGAGAGAGAGGGACTGGGGGAGAGAGAGAGACGGGAGAGAGAGAGAGAGAGAGAGTAGAGAGACTGGGGAAGAGAGAGGAGAGAGACTGGGGGAGAGTAGGCATGGAAACCCCGCGGGCGGCTCACTTCGGGCGGCCCACCCGCTCTGGCCCCGACAGCGTCAATCCTGAGAGGGGGAAGTAGAGAGAGAGAGAAGAGGAGAGAGAGGGAAGAGGAGAAGGAGAGAGAGGGAAGAGGAGAAGGAGAGAGAAAGAGGGAAAAGAGAGTGAGAGAGAGAAATTTTTTGAGCTTCAGGCCTGCCTGCAGCGGGCCTGGAGAGCAGCACCGAGTCCCCCCTGCGCTGAGGGTGAGGAGGAGGGGGGGGGGTTGCTAAACACAATATAAAAACTGAAATAAATTGTTAATTAATTCCCTAACACATAATTCAAATATTTACCTCACTTCCCTAACACACTGAAAGTGTGGGAAAAAAATCGTGAAAAATCAAGATGGCAGCCACTCACCTCGGTTCAGAAGGATAAGGCCCGCCCACACACGCACCGATTGGTTGACCGGTCAGGTCACCGAAGCGTAGGATTGGTCAATCTTTGAGTCACTCGAAACTCAACTGTAGGATGGCACGCGCCAGGAACCCGCCGTATGATTGGTCGACCTCGACGTCACACGGGTCGCTAATGAGATGCTAATGAGCGGAACGCTGAACGTTTTTTGGATACCGCGGGCGGGATTTTTGTCCGGCCGAAAGGTAAATACGCCTATGACCGGTCCAGAATCGCAAGCTTTCTTTTGAGGTGAAGCGCGCGTCGGTACGCTCTATAACTATCAAACATATAGAAAACGGACAGACATACAGACAGACATCGGGACAGACAGATTGAAGAGCCGCTTTACATATATAGACTAGGTGGGGTGAGCCCGGCGTTGCCGGGGTTTTTCGAGGGCATGTTGTTGTTGGAAGAGAGAGAGGGAGCGACTGGGGGGGAAGAGAGAGAGGGAAGGAGAGAGAGAGAGAGGGAAGGAGAGAGAGAGAAGGAGAGAGAGAGAGAGAGGGAAGGAGAGAGAGAGAGAGAGAGAGGGAAGGAGAGAGAGAGAGAGATGGAAGGAGAGAGAGAGAGATTGAAGGAGAGAGAGAGAGAGGGAAGGAGAGAGAGGGAAGGAGAGAGAGAGAGGGGGGAAGAAGAGAGAGAGAGGGGGAAGGAGAGAGAGAGAGGGGGAAGGAGAGAGAGAGAGGGGGAAGGCGAGAGAGAGAGGGGGAAGGAGAGAGAGAGAGAGATTGGTAGTGTGAGAGAGAGAGATTGGGAGTGTGAGAGAGAGAGAGGTTGGGAGTGAGAGAGAGATTGGGAGTGAGAGAGAGAGAGAGAGAGAGACTGGGAGTGTGAGAGAGAGAGATTGGGAGTGTGAGAGAGAGAGATTGGGCGTGTGACAGAGAGAGATTGGGAGTGAGAGAGAGAGAGATTGGGAATGTGAGAGAGAGAGAGAGCGTACTGGGAGTGTGTGAGAAAGAGACTGGGAGTGTGAGAGAGAGATTGGGAGTGCGAGAGAGAGAGATTGGGTGTGAGAGAGAGAGAGATTGGTAATGTAAGAGAGAGAGAGATTGGGAGAGTGAGAGAGAGAGATTGGGAGTGTGAGAGAGAGAGATTGGGAGTGTGAGAGAGAGAGATTGGGAGTGTGAGAGAGAGAGAGATTGGGAGTGTGAGAGAGAGAGAGATTGGGAGTGTGAGAGAGAGAGAGATTGGGAGTGAGAGAGAGAGATAGATTGGGAGTGTGAGAGAGAGACTGGGAGTGTGAGAGACAGAGAGAGATTGGGAGTGTCAGACAGATTGGGAGAGTGAGAGAGAGAGAGATTGGGAGTGTCAGAGAGAGAGATTGGGAGTGAGAGAGAGCGAGATTGGGAGTGTGAGAGAGAGATTGGGAGTGTGAGAGAGAGAGACTGGGAGTGTGAGAGAGAGATTGGGAGTGTGAGAGAGAGAGAGATTGGGAGCGTGAGAGAGAGAGATTGGGAGTGTCAGAGAGAGAGAGATTGGGAGTGTGAGAGAGAGAGAGATTGGGAGTGTCAGAGAGAGAGATTGGGAGAGTGAGAGAGAGAGAGATTGGGAGTGTCAGAGAGAGAGATTGGGAGTGAGAGAGAGCGAGATTGGGAGTAGTGAGAGAGAGATTGGGAGTGTGAGAGAGAGAGACTGGGAGTGTGAGAGAGAGATTGGGAGTGTGAGAGAGAGAGAGATTGGGAGCGTGAGAGAGAGAGTTTGGGAGTGTCAGAGAGAGAGATTGGGAGTGTCAGACAGATTGGGAGAGTGAGAGAGAGAGAGATTGGGAGTGTCAGAGTGAGAGATTGGGAGTGAGAGAGAGCGAGATTGGGAGTGTGAGAGAGAGATTGGGAGTGTGAGAGAGAGAGACTGGGAGTGTGAGAGAGAGATTGGGAGTGTGAGAGAGAGAGAGATTGGGAGCGTGAGAGAGAGAGATTGGGAGTGTCAGAGAGAGAGATTGGGAGTGTGAGAGAGAGAGAGATTGGGAGTGTCAGAGAGAGAGATTGGGAGTGTAAGAGAGAGAGAGATTGGGAGTGTCAGAGGGAGAGCGATTGGGAGTGTGAGAGAGAGAGATTGGGAGTGTGAGAGAGAGAGATTGGGAATGTGAGAGAGAGAGATTGGGAGTGTGAGAGAGAGAGACTGGGAGTGAGAGAGAGAGAGATTGGAAGTGTGAGAGAGAGATTGGGAGAGTGTGAGAGAGAGAGAGAGAGATTGGGAGTGTGAGAGAGAGAGATTGGGAGTGTGAGAGAGAGAGAGATTGGGAGTGTGAGAGAGAGAGAGATTGGGAGTGAGAGAGAGAGAGATTGGGAGTGTGAGAGAGAGATTGGGAGTGTGAGAGAGAGAGAGAGATTGGGAGTCTGAGAGAGAGAGAGATTGGGAGTGTGAGAGAGAGAGATATTGGGAGTGTGAGAGAGAGAGAGATTGGGAGAGTGAGAGAGAGATTGGGAGTGTGAGAGTGAGAGAGATTGGGAGTGTGAGAGAGAGACTGGGAGTGTGTGAGAGAGAGAAACTGGGAGTGTGAGAGAGAGAGAGATTGGGAGTGAGAGAGAGAGAGATTGGGAGTGGGAGAGAGAGAGATTGGGAATGTCAGAGAGAGAGAGATTGGGAGTGTGAGAGAGAGAGATTGGGAGTGTGAGAGAGAGAGAGATTGGGAGTGAGAGAGAGAGAGAGATTGGGAGTGTGAGAGAGAGACTGGGAGTGAGAGAGAGAGAGATTGGGAGTGTGAGAGAGAGATTGGGAGTGAGAGAGAGAGAGAGCAGGGGATTGGGAGTGTGAGAGAGAGAGATTGGCAGTGTGAGAGAGAGAGATTGGGAGAGTGAGAGAGAGAGAGATTGGGAGTGTGAGAGAGAGAGAGATTGGGAGTGAGAGAGAGAGAGAGATTGGGAGTCTGAGAGAGAGATTGGGAGTGAGAGAGAGAGAGAGAGGTTGGGAGTCTGAGAGAGAGAGAGAGATTGGGAGTGTGAGAGAGAGAGAGATTGGGAGTGTGAGAGAGAGAGAGATTGGGAGTGAGAGAGAGAGAGAGATTGGGAGTGTGAGAGAGAGAGAGAGATTGGGAGTCAGTGAGAGAGAGAGAGATTGGGAGTGTGAGAGAGAGAGAGATTGGGAGTGTGAGAGAGAGAGATTGGGAGTGTGAGAGAGAGAGAGATTGGGAGTGTGAGAGAGAGAGAGATTGGAGTTGTGAGAGAGAGACTTGGAGTGTGTGAGAGAGAGAGACTGGGAGTTTGAGAGAGAGATTGGGAGTGTGAGAGAGAGAGAGATTGGGAGCGTGAGAGAGAGATTGGGAGCGTGAGAGAGAGAGATTGGGAAGTGTGAGAGAGAGAGATTGGGAGTGTCAGAGAGAGAGATTGAGAGTGTGAGAGAGAGAGAGATTGGGAGTGTCAGAGAGAGAGAGATTGGGAGTGTGAGAGAGAGATTGGAGTGAGAGAGAGATTGGGAGTGTGAGAGAGAGAGATTGGGAGTGTGAGAGAGAGAGTGGGAGTGAGAGAGAGAGAGATTGGGAGTGTGAGAGAGAGAGATTGGGAGTGTGAGAGAGAGAGATTGGGAGTGTCAGAGAGAGAGAGATTGGGAGTGTGAGAGAGAGATTGGGAGTGAGAGAGAGATTGGGAGTGTGAGAGAGAGAGATTGAGAGAGACAGATTGGGAGTGAGAGAGAGAGAGAATTGGAGTGTGAGAAAGAGAGATTGGGAGTGTGAGAGAGAGAGATTGGGAGTGTGAGAGAGAGAGACTGGGGGAGAGAGAGGAGAGAGATTGGCGAGAGAGGAGACGATGGGGAGATAGAGAGAGAGAGACTGAGGGGGAGAGAGAGAGCGACTGAGGGGTGAGAGAGAGAGATGTGGAGAGAGAGAGAGGGAGAGACCAATCCGAGTGAACCAAATCATTAAAAAATGCAAAGAAACCTACCTGGAACATTGGAACAAAATAACCGAAAGCCAAAGCAGATTAGAATGTTACCGGGCCCTAAAAAGAGAATATAAACTGGCAGACTACCTCACGACCATCAGAGACACAAAACAGAGACAGACCCTCACCAGGTACAGACTAAGCGACCACCAACTGGAAATTGAAAAAGGCAGATACAAGAAATCCTGGCAGCCTAGAGAGAATAGAATATGCGATCAATGTCTGGCCGGCGAGGTTGAAACAGAAATGCATTTCCTCCTAAAATGCGAAAAACTCAACACATCAAGAAACATATTATTCAACAAGCTAAGCCAAACAACCCCAGATTTCAAGGAATTGGATGACCTGTCAAAATTGAGATTAGTCCTAGGAGAAGGAGACAGACCATACCTTGGGGCCAAATATGTAACAACATGTCACAACCTGAGGACTGTTTAAAATTAAGACTGTTTAAAATTAACATGGAACGTACCAAATGAAGTACAAAGACTGTTAAAATTAATATTGTTTAAAAGTAATATTGTATGTACCCAACAAATGTCAAATCGATTGACACCTACAGAATGTTGGAAAACTGTACCTTTTTGCTATGTAAGCTTTGGCAATATGGTTCTCTGTAAACTTTCATGCCAATAAAGCATTTGAATTGGAATTGGAATTGGAGAGAGAGACTGAGGGGGAGAGAGGGAAACTGGGGACAGAGAGAGATGGGGAGAGAAAGAGAGAGAGTAGAGAGACGGGGGGAGAGAGAGAGAGATGGGCGAAGGCAGAGAGAGACTGGGGAGAGAGACAGAGGCTGGGGAGATAGAGAGAGAGAGCGAGAGAGTGACAGGGGGAGAGAGAGAGACCGGGGGGTGGGGGGGGGAGAGAGAGAGAGAGACTGAGGGGAGAGAGAGAGAGATGGGGAGAGAGAGAGACTTGGGGGGAGAGGGAGAGAGTGGAGGGAGAGGGAGAGTGTGGGGGAGAGAGTGGGGGAGACAGAGTGGGGGAGGAGCGAGAGAGAGAGAGACTGGGGGGAGAGGGAGAGAGTTGGGGGAGAGAGAGAGAGACTGGGGAGAGAGAGAGACTGGGGGAGAGAGAGAGACTGGGGGAGAGAGAGAGACTGGGGGGAGAGAGAGAGACTGGGGGGGAGAGAGAGAGACTGGGGAGAGAGAGAGACTGGGGGGAGAGAGAGAGACTGGGAGAGAGAGAGAAAAACTGGGGGGAGAGAGAGTGCGACTGAGGGGGGAGAGAGAGAGACGGAGAGAGAGAGAGAGAGAGAGAATGGGGAGATAGAGCGAGAGAGACTGAGGGGGAGAGAGAGAGAGACTGGGGGAGAGAGAGAGAGACTGGGAGAGAGAGAGAGAGACTGGGAGAGAGAGAGAGAGACTGGGGGAGAGAGAGAGAGGGACTGGGGGAGAGAGAGAGACGTGAGAGAGAGAGAGAGAGAGTAGAGAGACTGGGGAAGAGAGAGGAGAGAGACTGGGGGAGAGTAGGCATGGAAACCCCGCGGGCGGCTCACTTCGGGCGGCCCGCCCGCTCTGGCCCCGACAGCGTCAATCCTGAGAGGGGGAAGTAGAGAGAGAGAGAAGAGGAGAGAGAGGGAAGAGGAGAAGGAGAGAGAGGGAAGAGGAGAAGGAGAGAGAAAGAGGGAAAAGAGAGTGAGAGAGAGAAATTTTTTGAGCTTCAGGCCTGCCTGCAGCGGGCCTGGAGAGCAGCACCGGAGTCCCCCTGCGCGAGGGTGAGGAGGAGGGGGGGGGTTGCTAAACACAATATAAAACTGAAATAAATTGTTAATTAATTCCCTAACACATAATTCAAATATTTACCTCACTTCCCTAACACACTGAAAGTGTGGGAAAAAAATCGTGAAAAATCAAGATGGCAGCCACTCACCTCGGTTCAGAAGGATAAGGCCCGCCCACACACGCACCGATTGGTTGACCGGTCAGGTCACCGAAGCGTAGGATTGGTCAATCTTTGAGTCACTCGAAACTCAACTGTAGGATGGCACGCGCCAGGAACCCGCCGTATGATTGGTCGACCTCGACGTCACACGGTCGCTAATGAGATGCTAATGAGCGGAACGCTGAACGTTTTTTGGATACCGCGGGCGGGATTTTTGTCCGGCCGAAAGGTAAATACGCCTATGACCGGTCCAGAATCGCAAGCTTTCTTTTGAGGTGAAGCGCGCGTCGGTACGCTCTATAACTATCAAACATATAGAAAACGGACAGACATACAGACAGACATCGGGACAGACAGATTGAAGAGCCGCTTTACATATATAGACTAGGTGGGTGTGAGCCCGGCGTTGCCGGGGTTTTTCGAGGGCATGTTGTTGTTGGAAGAGAGAGAGGGAGCGACTGGGGGGGAAGAGAGAGAGGGAAGGAGAGAGAGAGAGAGGGAAGGAGAGAGAGAGAAGGAGAGAGAGAGAGAGAGGGAAAGGAGAGAGAGAGAGAGAGAGAGAGGGAAGGAGAGAGAGAGAGATGGAAGGAGAGAGAGAGAGATTGAAGGAGAGAGAGAGAGAGGGAAGGAGAGAGAGGGAAGGAGAG